>NW_003307614.1:411465-440373 GCF_000143455.1 Volvox carteri f. nagariensis
GGGGAGGAGGAGAGGGAAGGGGGAGGAGGGGGAGGACGGAGGAGGGAGAGGTGGGGGAAGACGAAGCACGAGGAGGAGGAGGGAAGGGGAGGAGGAGGAGGGGCCTTACAGGATCTCACTGCGGCAGCTGTGCGGTGGGATGATGTGTGTGGGGGGAAATACGTGTGGTAACAATGGCAAGTAGTGGCAGTAGTCGTGTGGCAGTAGTCGTGTGGCAGTCGGTAGCAGCGGGGAATGCGCATACCACGTGCGTGGGCTTCATTCCGACATATCTGCATACCTACATACCTACATACATATATACCCACCTATGCCAGGGCATATCCGTCCGTTCCAGCTCTACCCCTTGGAATGCTTAGCGTGCTTCCCGCTCTCCTCACCCGCCTCCTCTCTCACATCAGCCATCTCTTTCGTTGTTTTCGTCCCCTCCCTCACCCCTCCTTCGCATCCCTCCTTTTGTTTCACGCTAAGCGAATTCGCGGCGGTGTTCGGCGGCGTCGTTACGTCCATTCCGGTGTCCGGCTTCGTCACCCTGCTCTACTACCGAACGGACCTGTTCGAGGCGGCGGGTCGGCAACCGCCGCGGACATGGCAGGAGGCCCTGGAGACCGCCGCGCACTTCAACGGCTCCGATCTGGACGGTGATGGCCAGGCCAATGACTACGGCATCTGCTTGTGGCAGTCCAGGGACTGTGTCTCTGCGGGTTTGCCGGTGCTGGCGATACTGGCCAGGTAGGGCTGGGGGGGTGCGGGGGGTGCGGGCGAGTGGTGTGTGGCTGGGCGGGGGGGGGGGTAGCCGCGGGCGCAGGGCGCAGGGCGTGAGTCCCTCTCTCACCCTTGGGCTCCTACACAGCAGTTGGGTACCCTGGGCTAGTGGATTCTTTGCCCTCTTTGCGTCACCATCGTCATCGTCACCATCGTCATCATCATCAGCAGCAGCAGCATGTGACTCCTTCCCCCCCACTGGTCAGTTCTGCTTCTCTTTCCTTGGCAGCAGCAGCTTCACTCGTTCGTGGTTCGTCTGTCCCCCCCGTCCCGGCGGGCCGTCACACCCACCGCCGGCCGGTTCTTCACCTATCGTCATGCGGGACGAAGACCGCCTGCATGCTCTTCAAGACCATTATATGGTCTCCAGTGAGACACCCTCCCTGATAATATCGACGCCTTTCGTACTCAGCATGAAACCTTCAGTGGCTCGTCCCTCCTCCACCTCCGCCCCCTCCACCTCCGCCCCCTCCCCCTCCTTCCCCTCCCCCTCTTCCCCCGTCCCTTCCTCGCAGTCTGGTTCAGTCGGGGGGCCACAGCAGCGGGCTCTTCATGCAGCCCTCCACCGGCAAGGCGGTGGTCGACACGGCGGCCTGGCTGGCGGCGCTGCAGCTGGCCGAGCAGCTGGGTGCCTTCGCGCCACCCGCGGCCGACAGGCGGGCCGCCGGAAGCCGCGACTGCACCTACATGCCGCTATTCGGACAGGTAGCAGGGACGGGGTGCTGCAGGGGGGGGGCGAGAGCATCCGTGCGTGTGCAGGAGTACACGAAGGATCAATCGATCATACCTAGGGTTTTTAACTTCCTTCGATGGAAATTTTATCTCAACTAAACTTCCTTAGAAACTAATTAGGTTTAGTTGAGAAGTTTAGAAATCTCAACTAAGGTTTCGGCTACTTTCTGGCGGAAGGGTCGTTTAGGCTGAAACTTAGGAATTAGAATCTCCATTTGCTGCTTATTAACGATAATTAAATAGTTTTGCGCTGCGTTGAGTGTGCGCAGCGAAAGGTGCTCAGTTGGCACACGGGGCAAGGGACCCACGGGACACCACCGCCTGCAAGCCACTGCACACCCATGGAAACGAGCATTACATAGCAAGTAGCAAGCCCCTAAACGCTCCAAAGAACACAGCGATTGGCAAACTGCTGAACTGCACACCACGACACCAGGCACCTCGTGCCAGTCGATGTACCCCGCCGCCCATTACACACACGCGCTCTTCTCATCCTCTGCAGCCAGCAGAGTCATCACCACCTCCTCGTCCGACAGGCGGCTGCCCGTGCCCTTGTTGGAGTCGTCGTTCTGGCGAATGTAGATGAGCTTCTCCGCCCGCTCCTGCGACAGGCGGTTGCGAGCCTTGCTGAAAATGTTGCCCCACAGCGACCAGTTGCGCTCAGCAGCGCAGGTGGTCGTGTGCATGCGCAGTACACGGTCCGCCACGTTTGCCAGTGCTGGGTACTGCACGGACATGTGCTGCGACCAGAACATTAGCCGCGCTTCAATGCCCGATCTGCACTGACACTGTGGTGGACTTGCCGGCCTTGCTCTCCACAGTCTTGCGTGCGGTCAGTACCTCCATGTGCTCCTTGCAGTCGTCGGGGACGCCCATTAGGGCGAGCGTGCCCCACTCAGACAGCTTCATCTAAAGTTTCTCAGGACTACCTAAGGTCGCTCCTAAGGTTTCGGAGCTGCCGTACAACTAAGGCGCCAAAAAATTCCATCTAATATCTCAGTTTAGTTTCTAAAGTTTCTCATCTAAGTTTAGAAGTTTAGGTTTAGATGACTTCCAACCCTAATCATACCCCATGATGATCATTGCAATTATTGGGGTTGCAATATTTGCAATTGGAATTTTGCAATGTTGCTGGTGTCCAAAGGGCGGGTGTGGGTGGTTGGGAGTAGAGATAGTTGGAGGTTAGGGTGGGTGTGGAAGACGGAACGGGTGGGGTGGGGGCGGGGGTAGTTGAGGGAGGCGGCACCTGCGAGGGGGGGTAGTGAGGCTGGTTGCGTGATACCCGTTATGGCTGGGCCCCTCTCGCCCCGGCTCGCCCCCACTCCGCTCAGAGTCCTCTCTTTCCCCCGGGGGGGGCCGCCGCAGGGGGCCCAGTTGGTGCTCTGGATGCCATCGGTGGCTGTCTGTCTCAGTTTTACTTTGGCTGTCGTTATTTCCTCGTTCCGCCGTGTTTTCGTTTTCCCGCCCACCCCCACGCGTCACTCTTATCCCCCCTTGTTGTGCTCTTGTGCTCCTCCTTGTGTCCAACACCCTCAGGGCCGCTGCGCAATGGCCATCACGGGACCCAACCAGTTTAAAGTGGACAGCGCTGAATCACCAGCTGCTGCTGCTGCTGCTGCCAAGAAGACCACCACCACCGCCGCTGCGGCCACCACCAACCTTACATTAACTGCATTTAGCAGTACCAGCAGTAATAGCAGTAATAGCAGCAATAACAGTAGTAGCAGTACTGGTAGTAGCAGCAGTAGCAGCGGGTCTCCGGCTTCCCTGTCCTCGAAAGCTTTCAACCTTAGGGGCCGAATCGGCGTTGCCGTACTCCCAGGCAGCCATTTGGTATTAGACTGGGCAGCAGACGAGCTGGTGCCCTGCGACGCCGACCGCTGCCCTTACGCCGTGCCGTACACCGGTACGGCGACGAGTAATACGACAACGAAGGTAACCTCGACGACGGGGCCGGCTGCGGCGGCGGCGGCTATGGCCGCCGGAGCCGCAGCACACCCGGCCGACGCAGGTGGCGCTGCTGGGGCCACGTACTACTACGTGAACACGGTGCCGTTTGCCGCCTTCATCGGCTTCACGGCTTCCATCAATAGTCGAGCCAGCGAGAGCGAGCAGCTCGCCACGTACTACTTGCTGTCGCAGGTTCGTGTGTGCCTGTGTGTCTAAGGCGGGGAGGGGGGAGAAGTGCGCAACCCTAAGTCGCAAATGGCCTGGCGGTGCAATTTACCTTGGTTCTCCTCGTGCTGCTGGTTCAGGACTTATAGGGAAGGGTATAGGCGGAGTTATTCTAGTAATGGATGAATGGACTGACATAATGGTATGATGCTATTGACCGTATGGTAAGTACCTGGATGGTTTTGCGTACATGAATAACTTGGTCGGTGGGTAATGTGTGCCGAGGGGATACTGGCTGGAGGTAACGAATTTCGATGCGCCTCCGTGGGGGAAAAGCTGAAACTAATGACTCCCCACCAGCATATGCGTGATATGACGTTTGGAGTTGGCTTTATGAAAAAGCAGAGCAGCTGCGGAAGGAAGGTTATAAGCATGTACGGCAGGCGGAGGTACACCGTACAAGATGACTGACCCCGCCACCCCCGGCCCCCCCCACACCAGCACGCCCACCGCACGGCGACAGGAAACCGCCGCCGCCGCCCATTTCCCCCCGCCGAAACACATCTCCCCCCCCGTGTCACAACCCCAATGACCACAGGCCATCGGCCCCGGCAACAGCTGGGAGCTTGTGGCGAGTCCCAGTCATGGTAGTGGACCTACCCGCGTTGAACACCTCGATCCAGCTAACCGAAACCGTTGGCGGTCGTACGGCTACGACGATGCCGACCTGGAGCGCTTTCTGGACGCCGCCGCTGCCTCTCTGCGGTCGGAAAATATCGCAACTGATATTCGTTCCCGGGGGGGGACAAATCTCACCTCCGTCACCTGGCTGGCTGGCGTCTTGCTGGGGGCCCAAAACACGACGGCGGCAGAGGTGCGGAAGAAAACCAAGGCCATGTACGACGCCTTGCTGGCGGGCAGCAATCGTACTGCGCTATTGATGTCGTACTTGGCGTCCATCGGGCATGCCCCGCACGAGGAAGACAGTATGGACGAGCCTGGCGGCGGTGGAGGTGGCGGCGGGGGGCGTGGGGGTGGGGGTGTGGCGTGGGGGGAGGCGCTGGCATTGTCGCTGGTGGCGGCGGCGGTGCTGGCGGCGGCGATGGTGGGGGTGGTTTGGTTTCTTCGGCGACATCGGCTGCGGCTGCTGAGTCGTATTCGCCGCATCACCCCCCCGGGTCCCGGGCCTCACACGACTTTGTGTGTCACTGACATCCAGGTCAGCTGCCGGGGGGGAGGAGGGGTGGGCGAGTGGTGGCGGGGTAGCCGACGACTGGTGGGGGGAAGCCGCTTGTCTGTCTGTCTGTCTGTCGGTCGGTCTGCATGGCGCTCGTTTGCCTGTACAGATGTAGACCCGCATGTTCGTCCTGCCTCGCTATCTGCAGGTTCGTACATCCGTCTGTATGTCTGTACGTCTGTATGTCCGTCCATCTGGCATCTGTTCGCTTGTATGTATGTATGTATGTATGTATGTATGTATGTATGTATGTATGTATGTATGTATGTATGTATGTATGTATGTATGTATGTATGTATGTACATCTGTCCAGGACTCCACGCTGCTTTGGGAGCGGTTGGATTCGGAGCTCATGGATTGTGCGCTGCGGCTACATAACGCATGTCTGCGTCATTGCGCCACGGAGTATGGCGGGTACGAGTCGGCCACGGTGAGTTGTAAAAAAACGCTTTTCCCTGTTCCTTGAACGTGCTGCCTGCCCTCCTCGCGCGGCCTTCTGCACCTCACCTCAGGTGATGCAGAATTTGTTTCCGGATCAGAAACCTCACCCCACCCCACCCCACCCCACCCCACCCCACCCCACCCCACCCCACCCCACCCCACCCCTCACCCCCCTCACCCCACCCCACCTCACCTCACCCCGCCACGGGTCAATGACTTCATCCCTAGGCAGTTTCGGAATTTGGAGCTTATCTTTTGAGTTCCTCGCATATGACTACCTCACCTTCTTCCTGTGTCGGCCTCCCCCTTCCTCCCGCCCTCCCCCCCTCCCCCCTCCCCCCTCCCCCCCTGTCAGGAGGGTGACTCCTTCGTGTTGGCCTTCCACACCGCCCAGGCCGCGCTGATGTTCTGTCTGACGGCGCAGGAGGAGCTGCTGCACGTGGACTGGCCGGAGAGGCTGCTGCAGGTGGGGGACCCGGAGGCGGGGAAGGTTGGATCGGCCTCGGGGAGAAAATTGAGGATGGAAGTATCGGTAAAATGGTGATGGTGATAGTGATAGTGATAGTGATCCTTGTGTCCTTGCTCCGAAACCCGACGTTGCCGATGTCCTCAGGAGCCACCGTGTCAGCCGGTGTGGGTGTGGGACCCCGCAGAGGCGGCGGCGGAGGCGGCGGCGGCAAGGAGTGGGCCTCACCACCACCGGGGCTCCTCCCGCGAGGGATCCCGGGGCCGCAAGACAGCGACACTGCTGCAGCGCCTCACAAACTCCCCTGGAATCTACAACAAAGCTTCGTCTTCGTCTTTCACGGCGGCGGCGGCGGCGGCGGCGGCAGCACCACCTCCGCCGCCGCGAATGGCTACCTGCCCGCCGTCTCCGCACCGCGCGGTGGCCCCCTGTGCGCCGCCGCTCTCATCGGCTCCGTCACCAGCGCTCATCATCCGCCAGGGCAGTAGCGGCAATCCAGGGAGGTCTGCGTCTGGGCTGGGAATGGGGATGGGCGGGGTTGGGGTTGGTTTCGGAGGCGCCTCTCCGTTCGCAAGCTGGGGGGATACTGTAACAGGGCCCTCACCGTCATCCGCGGGCTGGTTGAGGGCCATCAGCGACTCGGAGGCGGATACGTCCGACCCGGACCTCCCGGGCGGCGGCGCCGCCGGCGGCGTTGGCGGCGCGTCCGTTTCCACCACTGCAGCTGAACAGAATGGGCGCATTGTGCGACAGCAGCAGCCGCAGCAGCCCGGGCGGCTGAGCGGCAGCGGCGGCGGCGGCGGCAGCAGCGTCGTGTCCTTCTGGAGCGGCATGCCGCGCAGCTTCCTGGTACGGCACCAGCCCGGCCGCGGCGGCCGCTCCACTGCCGCCGGTCCTGATGCAGCTGTCGCTGGCCCCGTTATCAACGCCGCCGCCACAACCACAAACGATACCGTTGCCGCAGCGGCCACGGCCGCGGCGGCGGCCACGACGGCGGTCCTTACCTCCGCCACCCACTATCGACCTGCTTCAGAGCCTTGTGTGCACGTGGTTGGCCCCCTAGCCCCGGCCGCCGCCGCCGTCGCGACAGCACATGCTTCCTTAATGTCGAAGGCGCTGACGGCGGCGGTGGCGTTGCCAGCGGCCGCGTTGACGGCAGCGCATCGATCAAAGACGGTTCCAACACCCACAGGCTGTCGTACCTCGCACCGGAATCCCCCCGCCTCTTCACCGTCCGTTCCAGCTAGGATTGCCAGGACATCGGGCCCCCCCTCGCGCCCGAGGGCGGCTCCGGAGCCTGCAGTCGTCTTCGTGGAGGAGTTGCTGAGCTCCCTGGCGGCGTACAGCACACATGGCGGCGGCGGCGGGGGAGGTGGAGGCGGCGGGGGAGGTGGAGGCGGCGGGGGAGGTGGAGGCGGCGGAGGAGGTGGAGGCGGAGGCGGCAGCAGGGGTAGCAGCGGCGACAGCGGCGGCCCAGGTACCAGGAATCCTACTCACGCGCCTCCGCTGCGCTTCAGCAGGTAATCGTCATTCATGTCTGCCCAAGCTAGGGGGGAGCGGGGAGGTGCGCAGGAAGTGTGCTGCGGATATGGGTCTCATTTGGTGGGGAGGGGTAAGGACTCGTCATGGCCTCAGTTAAACGCATGCACACATGTGCACATAAGCTTGCCCTTGTTTCGTTGTTGATTTTATGTCGTCATTTTAAGGGTGAACGTCAAGCTTGTTGTTCTCCTCCTCCTCCTCCACCTCCGTTCAGCTTCCAAAGCTGAGAACCGGAGAATTCCGTGTGCGCCGGGCACCAGGCTGTGTGGCTGTGTGGCTGTGTGGCAGACATCCGTTGTAATGGGTCCACATACATACATACATGCATACATACATACATGCATACATACATACATGCATACAACATAGGTTAGGCACTACTAGTAATGCGCGACCATTGCCCCGGGGAGATCCCGGGATCGAGACCTGTCAGGGTCTCGATTCCGGGTATTGCGCCGGGTATTGCGGGTAATGCGGGTATTGCGGGTAAAAATCCTAGGTATTTCGCCTTTAGTTAACGGACGGTGGTGACCTGGGATAAAGTTAACCTGCGAGCCGACCAGGAATGGAGTTGGGCCGCTGTCGACTCGGCAGAATCCGTTGGTTGCTAGTGGTGGGTGCGGAACCTGAGCGATCCACTGAGAAGTTGACTGGGTGACTGGATGAGGGTGCCTCGAAATACCGGGGAAGGCAGGGTTTCGGAGGGTAGCTGCCACGGGTGAAGATATACCCCCCTGTTTCACACATGCATTCATGCACTCTTCTTTTGCACAAGGCGGCTGGCGGTAACAGTTATCTCTGACCCGATACCGAACCGACTCTGACCCTACACCGGCACCGGTACCGCCCCCTACATACATGCATGTATGCATGCGTACACACGTACATACACGTACATACATACAGGCAGGAGCCCCATTCCGTTTGGCAGTTCATGAGTTATCAGAGCGGCGCACCGCTGCGCTTTGCGCTGGGGACAGAGAGTGCCGCTGGCGGTGGCGGAGTCATCGACGGCACCGGCGGCGGTGTTGCAGGGGCTGCTGGGTCGCCAGCGGCGGCACTGGCGGCACTGGCGGCGGCGGCGGCGGCGGGAACGGGAGGGTCTGTGGAGGAGTGTGCTAGCCGCATGCCTTCCGCAGCGGCGGTAGCAGCGACTGCGTCCGCGGACGCTGCTCTGGGATCTGCCGTACCGCACGAGCATATCTCCAATTTCCCTGACCTCCTCTCCACTACAGGAACGGTGCTCCCCTATCGGGACTTCACCGCCAGCGCCAGTGCAGGACCACCTGGCAGCGGCGGCGGCGGCGGCGGCGGCGGCGGCGACACCGCAGCCGCCGGTGCGCGGAGCAGCTTGGATTCGGATATAGATCCAAACGCGATCCTGTGTTCTACGCCGGATAACGATCAAGATCCAGATAATGTACCGCATATCGTGTTGGGCATGGCGGCTGCCGAGCGTGAAAACAGCCTGGCGGCGGCGGCGGCTGGAGCCGTTGTGACGTTGCGGGACCGCCTGCTGTTCCGGGGGCTGCGTGTACGGATGGGTTGTGCCAGCGGCGTCGATCATGCCGTTGAGGTGACGTACAACAGCCGCATGGCGCGGGTCACCTACACCGGCCGACCTGCCGCCATCGCGCGAACCGTTGGCGGCGCCGCCGCCGCCGGCATGGTACTGCTCTCCGAAAGCAGCCACGCACTTATCACCGGCCCAACTCTGGAGCAGTACGACATGGAATGGCCTTCAATACCATTCCTCAGTCGCGTGCCGCAATGCGTCCATCTGATCGATCCCTGCAGCGGCCATTGCCGCAATACCTTGGCTCGTCGTTGTTATCCGGCTTGCAGGGCGTGTGTCTGCTGCGGCGGTCGCCATGGCGGTGGCGGCAGCGGCGGTGGCGGTGGCGGCGACGGCGGGGGAGATAGCACCGTGGCGGGGTCAGCTTCTGCTCGGCCCTGCGTGACGGTGTTTTGGTACGGCGGCTGTGTACGGCTGGACGAGCAGCTACCTTCCCTGGAGGTCTATCAAGCGGCCACTCCTGGTCAAGCGCTGCGGTGGGCGCTGCTGCCGCCTCCCACTGCGCGCCTCAAGCTGGATCCCTTGTCGGGGGGTGTGCAGGTGAAAGAGCGGGGACATGGGGGTGGGGTGAGGGACAGCACCCGAGTGCAGATAAGCAGTAAATTGGGTTCTTCAAAGTGAATTATTACGAATACGCCGCCCCGGGGGGTGGGGCCGCACTGCAGGATGTGCTGTGTCGTATCGTCGGACGTTGGGGCGCTGAAGGTCGCAGCAGAGCCACCCGATTTTACCAGAACCCTACAGTGTTCGTCACAACTAGGACTAGGGTTTTCGTTCGGGTTTCGAATGACGATGTCATCTACCCAAAGTTATTGGATGGCTTTTTTACAGTCGCTGCTGCGGCGGCTGTGTGCCACTGCCATGGCTGGCTCAACCCACAGGCTGCCCTTGTGGGCAATCTGGCCGTGGCGGTGGTGGCGGTGTCGGCGGCTCCGGCCCTCGCGGGGCTCCAGGGAGGGGGTCCCGGCGACGGTGTGTGGCGCGACGCCGCCCTCACCCTCTGGACGGAGGCGGCGCGGCTGTGTAGGGCGGGAGGCGGCTTCCTGGCTACGAGGCGCTCAGCGGTGATTGGCCTCGAGCCGGAAGTCTTAGTGCGCGGCGGCGGCGGCGGCGGCGGCGGCGGCATCTGCAGTGGCGGCAGCGGCGGCCGCTGCCGTAATGATCACCACCACCACCACCACTTGCTAATTACGGCCGCGTTCACGGACGCCACCGCCGCCGTGAACTGGGCTTCGGAGCTCATCACTGCCTGTCTACTGTCACCGTGGCCGCTGCCGGTGCTCGACTCGGAGCTGGGCGAGGCACTGTGGGCGGATCCGGTTCCGCCGTCGCCACCGCCGGCTCCGCAGGCGGCGGCGGCCCCACCAGCGGGGCTTCCTCCTCCCAATTCCTTCGAAGGTTTCCTCGGCGTGCGGGCCGCCCGGCTCACGTCGTCCTCTTTAGGCGAAACTGGAGGTGGCGGCGCTGGCGCCGGCAGCACCGGCGGCGGCGGCAGTCCCGGCGCTACGGCCGATGCGCAGCATCTGGCACGTCGGGCCAGCAGCGGCAAGAGCAGCGGTCGAAGTACCCCCGCAGGCCCCGGGATCCTGAAGAGCATCTCGGGGCTCTTACCGGTGTTGTTACCCCGCGCCCTGCATCACCGACAAAGCAGCGCCAGCGGCTCCGCCGCCGCCGCTGTTACCGCCGCTGCCGCTGCCGCTGGGCAATCGTCGTCCTCGGCATTGCCATTGCACGTGACGGCCACTGCTGTTGCTACAGCTGCCACGGGGCTGGCGGCGGCGGCAGCTGGCGGCGGCGGCGTGCAGTCCAAATGCCGTCGTGCCCTGAGTGGCTTTCAGCTGCGCCAGCACCACCACCACCACCACCATCACCACCACGCCGCCATCGCTCGATCAATTGTAGCTGCACAGCCCACTCCATATTCGCAGTGGCTGGGGCAACAACAACAACAACAACAACAGCAGCAGCAGCAGCGTCAGCCCCAGGCCCTTCAGCAGCAGCAGCAGCAGTCGCAGTCGCTGCAGTCTGTGCAGCTCACAGAAGCGGTCGCGGCGGCGGCGGCGGCGGCGGCGGCGGCGGCGGCGGCCCCCAGCACATGGACCAGCCTGCCGCTGTCCCGCCTACGACAGGTAAGACCCGCCCAGCCTGGCGGCCCGCGAGAGCGAGAGTGATAGCACCTCGCGTAAGGCGATGAATACGAAATGATTTCCAACGCCGTGACCACCATCCTCTGAAGAGAGGGCGCCTGAAAGAGCTCTGTTTGTCTGTCTGTCTGACTGTCAGGACTGTCCGTGTCCTCCTACCTGATGCTGCGTAAAATGGCTGCGCCGGCGTAGAGCTTTAGGTGTGTTAGGGGAGGTCAGGTCACCGGGTCAGGCCTACGGGATAACGCGGCATATGACCTATTTCCGCCCCATCTTTCATTCCAGCATCTTTCATGTTTTTCCTCTCCGTAACTCTCCGCCGTACGGCCGCTCCCCTATTTTCACCTCCCACTGCGCACGCAGGTGAGCACGCCCTGCGGCGCGCTGTTGTCAGGTCCGGCGGCGGTGGCGGCGGCGGCGGCACCCGCTTCGGAGCTCTCGCTAGGTCCCGTCCCGGTGTTGCCGCTGGTGCTGTCCCCTGGTGGGTCCGGGTATTGCTGCCCCAGCGGCGGCGGCAGGGGGGTGGTAGGCAGCGGCGGCAGCTGGAGCAGTCGGCGGCTAGCGCACGTGGTGAACCGCTGGGTTAGCGCCGTACCGTCATCCTCCGGCGCCGCCAGCTGCTGCGCTTATGATTTTGTGGATGAGTCGGCTGTCGCTGAAATCGGAGCTGGACCGGCGCCCGGAAGAGGAGGTATCGGCGGCAGCGGCGGCGGACGGCGGCTGCCGTACTCTTACTTCCAGATGAAGCCGCCGGTAGCGGCAGGGACCCCGGAATGGAGCGCCGCCGGGGCGCAGCTCCACTCCGGGGTCCCTGCCGCCACTCTGGCTCGTGGTCGTGGTCGTGGGCATCATCATCATCATCATCAGCAGCAGCAGCAGCAACAGACGCAGCACTATTCCCGCCTGTCTCAAAGCCCGCCTGAGGCCCTGAGACCGGCCGGTGTGTGTGTCGGGGTTGGGGCTGCAGTTGGGCGCAGGGGTTGGCTGGCCTCTGTTGATGATGACGTGCCGCGCTTGGAGCTGCAGGTGCGTGTGCGTTGGCCCTGTGGGGCGGCGGGGCTGTAGGGGTGTCCGTTAAGGGGTCCGCAGAGAGATCTGCTGATGTGGCTGCCTTTGGAGTGCTGTGCGGTGGTATTGATCTGTTGTGTGGTGTGTTCCCGGTGGTGTCGTGATGGCCATGATGGTGCGTATCTGTAGAATGGTCGTATGAAGGCTTAATGATTGAAATCCGAATGAAGTTGTTATGGGATTAGAGGAGGTGTATGTGCGAGTAACCATGTGTGTTAGCGTGTGTGTTAGCGTGTGTGTTTGTGTGTGTATATGTGTGTGTGTATCTGTCCGCTGCTTACCGCGTTCGTTCTTCTCTTCCTTCCTTCCCCCTATTCCCCCAACCCTTTCCTCCCCCCTTCCCCCCCGCCCCAACTTTACTTCCTCGCTGAGCCCTAACATCCTGCGTATGTTTCCTTGTACGTGCGTGTTCACGTTCATGTTCATGTTCCTTTCCACGTCCCGATGGGTGTGCATGCCTGGGCAGGAGGAGGGGAGCTTGGGGATCTCGGAGTTGCTTGGCGAGGGGGAGGCGGCGCAGGGGGAGCAGGAGGCGGCCACGACGCGGCCACGTATCGGCCTTGAAGGTGGTCGGATGGATGCAGCCGCAGCGGAGGTCGCAGAAACGGCGGCGGCAGCGGAAGTGGAAGAGGGGGAGAAGGACGAACGCCCTGCCACTTTTACGAACCTGCCCTGGGCTGCGGAGGTTGCCCACAAGCATCCGCACCGCCAGCGCCGCCGCCGCCGTGCGTGCAGGTGCTGGCGGTACAGGCGCCCATGGATGTTGCGGCGGCGGCGGCGGCGGCGGTGGCGGCGGTGGCGGTGGCGGAGGTGGCGATGGCGGCGGTGGCGGTGGCGGAGGTGGCGATGGCGGCGGTGGCGGTGGTGGCGGCGGTGGCGATGGCGGCGGTGGCGGTGGCGGTGGTGGCGGCGGTGGCGATGGCGGCGGTGGCGGTGGCGGTGGTGGCGGCGGTGGCGATGGCGGCGGTGGCGGTGGCGGTGGTGGCGGCGGTGGCGATGGCGGAGGTGGCGGTGCAGAATGGGGCGACATTCTGAGCTTCGGTCATTCAGTGGTTGAAGTCGCCAGCGATATCAGCGAGATGCCCGAGGATGTCACCGCTATCCCGGACCCGGACCTGGACCCGGACCCGGACCGGGGGCTGGACGCGAGGAGCGGCTGCGTTGCGGAAGGTCCTGGAAGGCGCAGGCTGATGGCGACGGAACCGGCATCTTGCTGCTGTAGCAGCGGCAGCGGCGGTGGCGGCGGCGGCGGCGGTGGCGGCATCGGATTGTTGGCTGCAGCGATGATGACGGGTGCGGCAGCGGATTCTCTGCGGGCGGCAGGTGCTGCAGCAGCGGCAGCGGCAGTGACTCCCGTATCGCCAGCTACCGCCTCCCCGGGGCAGCTGCCGCCGCGGCCGCCTAAGCAGCCGTCGCCGCGGACACAACGGCTTTCTCGGCCCCCCCCGGTGGCGACGGCAGCAGCCCTGGAGTCCGATCCGGGGGATGGTCAGACCGGTGCTCCCCCTCCCTCTCCCCCTCCCTCTCCCCCTCTCTCTCCCCCTCATTCTCAAGCCATTGATGCGACGAGTGCAGCGGTGCATGAAGAGCAGCAGCAGCAGAGGCCCCCGTCGCGTCCTAAAATCGGTGCTGGCGGAGGTGGTAGACAGAACGGCAGCTGTACGGGATCGGCATGTTCGCTGTCGTTCACATTGGCGAGGTGCCGGGCAACCTTGCACCAAGCAAGCTCCGAGGCCAGCGGCGGCGGCGGCGGCGGCGGCGCTGCGGGCCCTCCGTGGGGGCAAACAGGGGAAGCTGCGGACACGGCGCCAGATACGGCGGCAGCTACCGCCGCCGCTGCTGCCGTGATGGCGTCGTACATCTCCCGGTTGCGCCGCGCGGCGTCTTGTTCCCGGGAGGCATCGCTGGATGACATCGCTCTGCGTCCGGAGGGGCTGCCTCCGCAGCTGTTGGACGCCCTGGTGTGCCGCGGACCCCGGCTGCGAGCTGGAGTGGAGCTGGGGCCTGTGTCGTTGGAGGTGAGAGAGGTGGAGTACATAAAGCGAGAGGGGATATCATCCATCTCCAGACAGGTTGCACACGCACGTGAATACACCACATGGCGGCGGTACTTGATGGAAACCGGCCCCGGTCGGGTTCCCACCGGCGTGTGTGTGTATGTGCGTGTGTATGTCCTGCACCTGTGTTTACACCCAACCGGGGGCCCCTTGTTCCCTCCTTCCCCCCCCCGCCAGGTAAACGGGGTGACGGGTTCACCCAGGTACGTGGGTCCCGCCGCCGCCGCCGCCACCGCCCTGGCGCTCGGCTCCCCAGTGTCCAGGGTCCACGTCAGCTCAGTGGTGGCCACTGCGCTGCGGCAGAAGGACGTCGTGGATTCCATCGCTCCGGCGGCGGCGGCCGCAACCGCCGGGGTTGCTGGCGGCGGCGGCGGCCGTGCTGGCGGCATGTCGCCGGCCGCTTGGGGAGCGCGTTCCGGGCCGCAGCCGCCGTCGTCGTCCCAAGTGAATAACGTGCGGCCTTCGACAGCTGCCGCTGCCGCTGCTACTGCCGCCTCCCCCGCCCCCGCCGCCGGCGCTTGGGTGCCTCCTGTTTCCCGTATCTCCCGTGTGGTGGTGCAAGCTGGTGGTCCTAGTGGCCGCGGTGGCAAGCGCTCCGCTGAGAAATCCACACGTCCCCCCGCGGGAGGAGGGGGAGGAGGAGGGGGAGGGGGAGGAGGGGGCGAAAGGCGGTTCACCTTCAGCGGCATCATCAGGCACTGAGAAGAAGACTACCCCCCCAGCACGTGTGTGTCATCCGTCCACCATGCTGCCCCGTCAGGAAATGATTCGACTCGCGAGCTTCTGACGGCTCCTCGACCAGCACACGTCATCACGCATCCGTCGTACCTTCGCAAGAAGGGTTAGCTAGAGGGGGCGGCAGACGATGGGGGCGTGAAGCCCGTAAACCAGTGGTGGGTTCATTCAACGGTAACGAGAGAGAAACGGCATTAGCATTAGCATTGTAATCTCGGCAGTAGCCGCCGCCGCCGCAGCAGCAGCAGCAGTAAAAGCGTAGGCTCGCTGCTGGTTCTGTGAAGCTCCGGCCCCCCGACCACCTTCACAGCATGTCTTTCACGGCATTCCGTTTCGTTGGATGAGGAGGATGGGGAGAGGATGAGAAGAGGATGGGAGGATGGGCCTCCGAATTCATGAGAGGGGGGTTAGCTGGCCCCCCGCCTCCCCTGGGTGTGGGAAGGGACGTTTTGAGCACATCACCATGCACAGCAAAAAATGCGATGATCGGTGTGAGTGTGGGTTGATTGGTCGTGGCGGCGGTGGCGCTTTATACGTCTCAGGTCCCCAACCGGCGGCGGCGGTTTCCTGCGTCTGTGGGGGTTTGCTGCGGCCGCCGGTTGGGGACCGCCGCCGCCGCCACCACCTAGGGCCCTGGTGTGCATAGCTGCGCATCTCCCACCTGCACCTTCCGCCATCGGAGACATCGCGCCAAACGCCAAATGCGAAATAAAGAACACCATCATGCATCTTGATCAATGCACGTGAATGGCGCCGCTGATCCACCCACCGGGTGGATCGAAAGGGATGAAAAATATGGAGACGCATCATTGTCTGTTCTGACGGGCTTTAACGAGCTCCGCATACATGTGTTCCAGAAGTACACCATGTCACTTAATGGGCAACAGCAGCAGTAGCAGTAGCAGCAGTGGAGGATCATGACGGCCATTGGTTGATGGCCAGGGCGGAGTAATAATGGGGGACTGACGGGTAACAGTTGGGGTTGGCGGTTGGGTCGGTACGTTATGTAGAGAGAATACATGGGAAGCCGCTGCCTGCTGTACATACACACATACATACATACTTGCGATTGCGGTGTTTTGCTGCTGTATGATGATGATGATAATTATGATAATGATGACGACCATGTAGCAACCCACAGGTGCCGTTGCGAATGTTATGTTACGAGTGCTTTTCATGCCGCATGTTATTTGTATCATCATGCATGTTTAGTCGCTACAGTGCTTGCGGCGCCGCCATTACTTGGGTCACGAACAGCAGCAGCAGCAGCAGCAGCAGCAGCAGGATGAGGGGAGGGGAGGGGAGGGGAGCTGCTGCTGCCGGGTTCACTTGCATGCGGTCCATCAGCACCCGGGTATTCATTCCGCCACTTAGCTCCCAACTGGCTGTTGCCTATCTATGCGCCATGCGCGACGGTGAACAACCTTATCCAGGTTTTACAATAACTTGTTCATATGGTGGTTCGCGTTTGCACTATTGTCTGTGTGTTTGCACTATTGTGTGTGTATGTATGTGTGAAACAGGGGGGTGTATCTTCGCCCGTGGCAGCTACCCTGCGAAACCCTGCCTTCCCCGGTATTTCGGGGCATCCTCATCCAGTCACCCTAGTCAACTTCTCAGTGGATCACTCAGGTTCAGCACCCACCACCAGCATCCAACGGAATCTGCCGGATCGACAGCGGCTCACCATCGGAAGACATTTCTACCCTGACAGATCTCGATCCCGGAATCTTCGGGGGCATCGGTGTGTGCGTTACCAGTGGTGCCTGACTTATATGTATGTATGTGTGTATGATGTGTGAAACAGGGGGGTGTATCTTCGCCCGTGGCAGCTACCCTGCGAAACCCTGCCTTCCCCGGTATTTCGGGGCACCCTCATCCAGTCACCCTAGTCAACTTCTCAGTGGATCGCTCAGGTTCCGCACCCACCACCAGCATCCAACGGAATCTGCCGGGTCGACAGCGGCCCAACTCCGTTCCTGGTCGGCTCGCAGGTTAACTTTATCCCAGGTCACCACCGTCCATCAACTAGGGGCGCAATGCCTTCCACCATCGGAAGGACTTTGACCCTAACGGGTATCGATCCCGGGATCTCCCGGGGGCAATGGTCGCGCCTTACCAGTGGTGCCAAACCCTCTAAGTATGTGTGTATGTATGTAAACATATGCACCAATGAGCGCGCAACGGGGTGGCTTGGCCGTTGTGGGCATGGCATCATTTATCGCTATTTCAAGACAATGGCTGAGCTGCGTGGAAGCCGTGTAAATTATTATGAGCAGCTGGCCGCCATCATGCTTGAACCTTATGAATTTGTAGATATGTATGTATTCTTCAAAAGTATGTAGCTTTGTTGTTGTATGCGCTGCATCGAGGTACGCGTGTGGAACCCCTTTGAAGGAGGGAATGCGATTTAATGTGGGTCGTTTTTATGTGCGTACTGCGGCGGCGGCGGCGGCGGCGGTTGCTGCTGCTGCTGCTGGTGGGCACCTGGACGCGGCACAGGACGAGGGGGAGAGGCGGAATGGTGGTGGTCGTGGAGTTCTCATTCGACGTGGTGTGGTCGCTGGACGCTCGGGACTCAAGGAACCCCATGCCGATGTACCATAAACCCATCGGCATACCCCTGTCGATGTCTGTGATGGCAATACACGATAAGTTCGTACTGAAGCGAGCTTCGTAGTCAGCATCGGCTACGTGCGGTAGAATGTGTGTGTGTGTGTGTTTTTATGGCGCCGTGTGTCGTGATGACGAACCTGACAGGAGTGTAGCGGCAGAACCAGGTTGCAGTGCGCGCGGGTACGTACAAACATATATACATACATACATACATACATATGACCGCACAAGCAAGGTCTTTCTGCCGCACGCAACATTGGCGGATACAACGCAGTCCTTCGCGGATTCCGGTGTGTGAATACGTTTATGCCCAAGGGTACTTGCGCGAGCGCTCTTGTACAACACACATACATGCATAAACGAAAAGCACGGAGCTAAGGGCATGGGACGCCCGTATGTACCGGGTGGTGGCGATGATGGTGGTGGTGCTGGTGATGATGGTGGTGCTGGTGATGATGGTGGTGGTGGTGGTGGTGATAATTATGTTCATAATTGGTGAGGAGGCGATGATGACGATAGCGATGATGACGATGGTGGTGACGATGGCGGGTCCACCTACAGGCGTACATACATACGAACGCGTCCTTGATCAACCGCGTCTACCTTTGGATCTGTTTACCTTGGGTTGGTGGTCTCTAGCTTGCATACGTACACACACAAACACACACGTGCTCATCTTTATAAATATTGTGGGCGAGGGGGGCTTTTGAATGCCGTATCCAAATCCAGATTTGGGCCGTTCGTCCCTCTTGCCATCACTCCCCCATTTCCTCTCTTGCTCTGATTGAACCACTTTGGACCACCACTACATGCAAGGTCAGTATTACAGACATGAACCCCATACTACTACTACTACTACTACTGCTACTAACTACCCCGGTGAAAAGCCACACCAGGTGAATATGCCGCCGCGAATATGCCGCCGGGAGCTCTATTCGCTTAGCTTAGCTTAGCTAGGAAAAACAACTCCTTACAAACCGATGCGCATCCTCCTCCCAACCTCCTGCGCACTTCAGTGGCATGGCGACTTCCAAATACACGGCGACCTCCGCCCCCCTCAGACGATGAGATGAGCCTCCGGGACAAGCCGGTGCACGCAGCGGTGCGTCCAGTAGCTGGCTGGGCCGATAGCCGTAGTCCAGGAGCAGGTGAACCTCCTTGTACTGCTGAAACCCCGTACCGCCGTACCGAATATCGTCAACTAACAACGGATGGTGCCAACCATCAACTTCATTTGGACCCATGACACGCGAGATGAGGGCATTCAGAGCAGGGATGTGTGCCAACCACTACTTAACTCTTCGCCGAGCCACTGTCTGATCAACGATTATATACCCGTGGGCGGGAAACCCTCAGCCCCCTGCACCCGGCAACGGATGTCCGACAGCACGGGGTTTCAGCCTACGAGACAGTAGCGAGCCCTCAACAGCCCCGCCAGCCGTCACAGGCACAGCAGGCGGCGGAGCATCAACATCACCAGCACTACTGCACTACTGCGCCCTAGCCAACCGGCCACCCACTGTGAGTACATGTTCACGTTGTTGGTGTTGGTGTTGTTACTACAGAGTGGGAGTGGGCTTCTGGGCCCAGGGAACACACACACAGCACTGTCCACCGTTACTACACCATACGGACTGCAAGTCCAAGGCGGTTGATTCTGCCATCTATAGAATCCCTCCTCCTCATCCCTCCTCACCCGAACATCCGTAGTGGAGACAGAGGGTTCAGCAGCCGCCACCCATCCCCAGCGTGGTGCGAATCTCAGTCCATGTGTTCATGATGTGCAGAGCAAGCCACACAGTTGGGACGGACAAAAGCGAGCAAGCATACATACATCGGCGCTTACCGCTTGTGGTGTGCGCTAGCTCCGACACTGAGTGGGAACCGCGGTCGCCGGCTCGATCCCGGTGCATGAGTTTCTTTTTATAGGCAGGCGGCTGGCAGAAGTTAAGGCCTGACTTCTGCTCCCAGTCGATCCAGTCGACCCGGGTTCAAATCCGCCTGCCAGCTCCTCGGGTGTTTGAGGAGTGATGAAATGGGAGGTGGCCCCCCATCATATGGACGGTGTAGGACGTGATAACATCAACTTGCGAGCTGACCAGGAACTAAGTTGATGCGCCGTTGATCCGCTAGATTTGGTTGGATGCTGGTGGTGAGTTGCCGAACCCAACGAATACATTCTGAAGTCGGATGGGGTGACGGATTAGGGTGCCCCTCTAGCAGGGGAGAGCAGGGACTGCCCCGGGAAAGGGGGCCGCTGGCGAAGTTAACCACCCTGTAACAACATACATACATATACATATATATATATACATACATACATATCCCCCGATGGCGGGCGGACGGAACTCAGAAGCAAATCAAGGTCCCAGCTGCCGTCAACTTCAACGTGATGCGAGGTGAGGTGAGGTGAGGTGGCTCGCTGCTCGTGGAATAAACGCGCCTCTCAACTTCTTGTTCTCATACACACACACACCTCCGTTCCGTAGTACGTTTCATTACTTCATTTCCCACAGCACAATGTACACTGTGCATTTATTTCGTACGAACAACAGCTGGAGCCGATATAGCGGATACGTCTTGCCCCACACGCACATTCAGACGCACATGCCGCACACTCGCACTACAACTCCCGGCGCTGCTACTGCGTTCACACACACACCCGGTAGTGGTAGTGGTAGTGGCCCCCTCCCAACCACCCCACCACTCCACGCACAGAGAGAGCCGCACACACTCCGCGGGGACTGATATAAACTCTTTGTCAATCACCTTCAAATACCGTGACCGTGACCGTGAGGAACCCACCCACCACAAATCTTAAAGGATACCGAAATGCGAAATGCTCATTGATTATTGTCATTCCCATGTGCGCATGCTGTGCCGTACTTCAGATGCGGAATAGGTATCGTCCCGTAACAATATCGGCAGAATATATACATATCTTTATTGACGGTGGAAAAAGGCTCATCTGCACTCTTCATGCCCGCGTGTCTCCCTTCTCCTTCACGTTCGGCATCTCAGGCGCAGACTCGCTAGGGCATGGAGCCATAGTTTAAAATTGTATGGAGGTGCTTGTGTGCATTATGCTGTGCATCCTGGACACATTCTTTAGCTCTTGGATTGATTGGTTAG
This sequence comes from Volvox carteri f. nagariensis, assembly GCF_000143455.1. Taxonomy (NCBI): domain Eukaryota; kingdom Viridiplantae; phylum Chlorophyta; class Chlorophyceae; order Chlamydomonadales; family Volvocaceae; genus Volvox; species Volvox carteri. The sequence goes on from NW_003307614.1 coordinate 432,092, forward strand.
AACGGTGTGCCACGGTCCCCCGGCTGTTGTGCGCGTGTGTGTACAAGGGGGTGGGGAGATGAGTGAGCTTCATCGCCGCCCCCTCCATCCCCAATCGACATCACTCTTCCAAAGCAAGGGGCCCTCGGGGGGCCGCCATCATTGCCTCCAGTCGCACTCCAGACCTCTCTCTCATGCCTTCCCTGGCTATGTTTTGCTGCATTATGTGCCTGTACGGCAGCCATGTACGGCATTTATGTACGGCACTTGAGTTTACTCCCTTACTGATGCTGCCGTCCTGCTGTTGTTGCCCGTTTTCATCGTGGTCTTAACGCTTCTTGGACTCACGCCATGGCCGCACCGCCGCCCAGCACCCTGCCGATACCGAATGTCACACCCATGGCTAAGCAGCCGCCAATCACCACCTGCATACATGCCGTACAGGACGGAACCATAAGAGAGCAATGCCGTACAAATAATAACCGTACCGCAAGGCATCTTAGGGGCCAAAGTTCTACAAAACAGGACGCGGCGCGGGATGGGAACGGGGGACTAAACCATCAAGCCGAGCTTTGCAGACGTCGACGCCCTCCCACAGCCCGAGAGTCGTGTTGACGGGTCGGGTCAAGTCAGGTTGTCCCGCCCACGTGCCCACGTGCGCCTACGTCCCACGCAGCCGAAAAAGCTGCCTCCCCGGGAATGTGGGGTTGTTGCTGTCCCGGTCCACCGCACCTGCCAGTCTCGACCTTAACAGCACATAAATACAGACGGACAGACAGACAGACATCTTGAATTGCCTCCTCCGCAACCCCGGACAAGGCAACACCACTCCACCGCGGGCACCTTGTTCGCGGCCAATACCTCCAAATTTGAAGGTCTTCCACCTTTTTCTTTTTGCATCCAACATGCCAACAACGTACGAACATGTTTCTCTCCGTACACACGTCTACCCACCAAACCCACTTAGCCAACCCCCAACATAACAGAACGACACCGCCTCTCTCCCTCCCCCACCCGCCCCCTACCCTTACTTTACTTTGGATGCTTACCGGCAGTTCACTCCTTGTTTCCACCCAGGTATACGGCTTTCCCCCCCCCCGCGGGTACCCCGGCGGTGGTATCCCGGGGGCACTACCCGGCCATGGCCTGGCTGATGCCGCAGCGGCCGCTGTGTGACCCAATCAGCAGTCCGCAACCCACCCGTCCTTTTGTGGCAACAGGAACAACAACAGGAAATAACCCCCTTCCCCCTCTCCCTCTCCTCCTTCTCCTTCCCCTTGCCTCTCACCCTCAGCGCTCCCACCAGCGGCTTGGCGCCGCCCAGCAAGGAACCCGTGAGCCCGAAGATCGCCAGCCCCGCAACGGATAGCACCGAAACCAGCACCAGCCGGGTGACGCGGTGCGTGGCGAAGGAGCCCGCTAGCAAGGGGATCATGGCACCTGATGTTGGATGAAGGAGCGTGAAGGGGCGTGAAGGGCGTGAAGGAGCGTGAAGGGGCGTGAAGGAGCGTGACGGGTGGGTGGGTTATCGATGTTGGAAGCATTACTGCTTCCTGGTTACTCATCATCCATTGGTTTTGGATTTCAGTTCATCAAACCCGAAAGTGATCACCGTGTGGTACCACAGTGATACACACCGCGGATAAGAGTCCGGCGGATATGAGTCCCCCCCCCCGAACAAATACTCCCCAAAACCCTAAGTGAACGACACGTGCACCAGCGTGCGACATACATACATGCTATTCGTACGCGTCTACCTGCTGTGAAGGCGATGGACGACACCACAGCGGCCTGAAGCGGGTTCGCCATCGCGTCCAGATCGATTCCTAACTCGTCACGTGCGTGGGCCCGGATGACGTCCTGCGGGGGCGCGTGGTGGAGGTGGAGGTGGAGGTGGAGGTGGAGGTGGAGGTGGAGGGGGAGGTGGAGGGGGAGGTGGATGGGAAGTCTCTTCTTCTTCCCCTTTAGGGGACTCCAAAGTTCCCCTTTACGGGAAGAACTAAAGGGGGAGGTGGAGGGGGAGGGGAGGAGATGTCAAGCGGCAGTCAGATGAACACCACCCGGCACTATCACTTAATGGGGTGGGTGGGTGGGTGGGTGGGTGCGCTGCAAGGTAGAAACAGAGAAGCACAGAAACAGAGCCAACAGCCTTATCTCACCTTTTCCGTCAGCTCTGTCGCCACTTCGCGAGCCAGACCGCGACTCAGACCTCTCTTCACGTAGATCTCCGTCAACTCCTGAACAGACACGACAACCATCGGCACACAGATCGACACCGCTGACTGTTAGCACGCACGTTATACGCATCGAGCTCACACCCATACGCATGGTGTATATGGTGTGCGGGACAGGGGGGTATATCTTCACCCGTGGCAGCTACCCTCCGAAACCCTGCCTTCCCCGGTATTTCGGGGCACCCTCATCCAGTCACCCTAGTCAAGTTCTCAGTGGATCGCTCAGGTTCCGCACCCACCACCGGCATCCAACGGAATCTGCCGGATCAACGGCGACCCAACTCCATTCCTGGTCAGATCGCAAATCAACTTTATCCCAGGTCACCACCGTCCATCAACTAGGGGCACTTTTACCTTCCACCACGGAAGGATTTCCAACCCGGATAGGGCTCGATATACTTAGATTTAACTAGCAATGTATGAACCTCATTTGTTTATTCAAAAATATGGTTATGTGCAACAAAAGTAAAATATTTAAAAATATAACATCACAAATATAGTGATACAAAAACGTTTGCGAGCTCCCAAAGAGCTTTCTGTGGTATTGTATTCAACGCTGTCCGGCACCCACGGGTCGGGCGCAACGGAAAACTTGGTCTACAAAAATTTCTGCACTTCATGTATCCAAAAATTCTCCTACACATATGCGGATGGGTGTGTGCTCGATGGTTCACGCGGTGGTGTGTTGATGACATGCGACCCTCTTCAGCCCTCTTCCCTCCCCCCTCCCAGGAGTGGAAGCTCCCCATGAAGTGGAACATTCCTATTCCACTCCTGGGCCCCAAACGGCGCCCCGATCAGCCATTATCCGCTTCATGACATACATGGCTACTGACCATGACACAGCAGGCAGGACTAGTTGACGTTTGGTAGCGCCGTACACACATACACACTTACGAACTCCGAGCGGATACAGGCGATTGTTTATCGTCGCAGCTGGCGTACAATACGATACTGTACGCATTAATAAAACACATATATGTGCGTTAGCGACAGGTCCTGTCCAACCGAGACCATGTCCACTTCAGAATTGCCTGTTTTAAATTTTGCACCGCCCTCGTATGTAACGAGGGTTGCTCTGGAGAATCGAGGATGTGGTTACTTTCTAAAGAGAAGGCGCAATTCATGTGATGGGGCACTGACGATGTGACATGATCTCCACTGCCACTCCTCTGCTCAAAAACCAGGACTGTCTGGGCAGTAGCTGGTGTGGTGTGACCGGCACTAGGGAGGGTGCGAGACTGACTCCATCAGAGAGCAGGAAGCGTAGGATTTGTGTTGTACCCTGTGACACCCATACCATCAATACACGTGCTAGAATACATGTGTGTTTTAGGCATCTCGTGAGGCCTTCCTTATCGGTGGCCAGTTACTACAAAGACATACGCGGGCGGGGGGGGGATGGCCACAGTTTGCTTTGAAGGGGTCGCCGTACATGGCGGGATGGCCGAGGAACACTAGGGCAGCTGGTGTCCTGATTTAAGCAATTGTACGCACCCCAACCAAGCGCAGCCCAGGTACCACCTTAGCCTTCCCTCCCTGCCGTATCTAAACAGACTGCTAATGGCACTGCACTTCTCCAAACACCGTCTGTTTTTTGGGCTACTAGACCCCTATCTAGGCGAAGAGGGGTCCCATCCATCCATCCACCCATCCATCCATCCACCCATCCATCCATCGCGCCTCGGGGGGCGCCGGCGGTCGGGCAGAGGCTGCAGGATAAGCTGGGTGGTCACCGATATGCGCAAGGGAGGGGCATTTGCTCAGTGGTGGAGCGCAAGCTTCGCATGTGTGTGTGTGTGGGGGGAAAGGAATACCGAATGCCAAGAATTATTTCAGAAACGTTGGCGCCCGCGAGTGGCTAAGGAGCTCACCGCAGGCTCACTCACGCCCCCATACTCGTACTTCTGTCCTTTCGTTCATCCGCGGACTCCGATGAGCTTCATTCCGTTCCTCGCTTTGCTCTCGCGAAACCCTAACTCGCTCCCTGCTCCCCACCTTTTCCCTTCTCCCCCCCACCCAACAACCGCCTCTGCCACGAGGACCCACCTCGAGCTCTCTGGCCCGAGCTGCAGGACCCTTGAGCTGCTGCTGCCGCTCCTTCTCCACATCCGCCTCCTCCGTGTCGCGCTAAGGGGTGACATGGACATACATACATGTAGTGGTGTTACAGCGGTGTATGACATAGAGTTAGGCCTCAGGGGGAAGCAAGCCACCACTGTGAAATACAAAAAAAGACTTTGGGGGGAAATATGCATCCGGGCGGTCGTTGAGGCGACAATGTTGGGTAAACTATGACAATGCGTACGGCATAAATAATCTTCCGTACCTGCGATGCTACAGAGATGTACTCCCCCGCCGCCATGCTCAGTGCCCCCGCGATCCACGCCGCCACCCCTGACGATGATGATGATGATGATGATGATGACGATGATGACGATGATGATGATGATGATGATGATGATGGTGATGATGGTGATGACGATGATGATGATCAGAGAAAACACACGGGGTGCAAGAGGGGCCGTCCGTAAGCAGGGCGGGAGGGGAGGGGTTAAGACGGCGGGGAGGGGGGTAAGGGGAGGGTTTCCAACTGGCAACAGCCAATATTGACAACCAGCGGAAACCCAATTCGGCCATTGGGAGCGCCACCGCTCCCAATTCCATCTAGATGCGTGCACAAGCTTCTGTGCTCCCTGCTTCTTCTTCCTGGACTGGTTAATTGATTGGGCGTCAAAGGGTACATCCACGCAGGTGCCTTGTAGGGCCTGAGGGAAGTGCTTCTGTGCAAGAAGTACACCAGACATTTGCTCCGCGGATTTAGCTCAGTTGGGAGAGCGCTAGACTGAAGATCTAGAGGTCGCTAGTTCGATCCTAGCAATTCGCATTTTACTTAGGGATTAGCGCCGCAAGTTTTTGGTCTGGTCTGGTGACACCACTGCAATTAGCTGATGAAGGTCATGGGTTCGATCCTGGGCAGATCCATTGATCGGGAGTATTAGGTTTACGCATACTGAGGACTAGTTTCGCATGCTGGATTAGTGGTGATGGCTGGCCTGTCTCTACGGATGTCGGGTGACTGGATGAGGAGGGGTCTAGTTGGCAGGACCAAAACCGCCGTCGGTTGTACGGTGTAATCAACTTTCAATATATGTGGTCCATGGCCCCCGGGCCCGCACTCGTGCGGAACTTGTAACATGTAACTTGTACCATTTGTTCTGCTAACTGCCAACCGCACCTGCCAACCGCATCGTTGCCAGCTCAGCGCTTCCACCTCCGACACCAAGCATCAGAGCCGCAACGCTCACCTGCGGAACCGTGGACGGTCGTGGAGAGTACGAGTGCATGTACGGATTGGATGCTGCCAAACCAAGGGAAAGGGTGTTCCAAAAACTCGCTTTCCCGGCAACAGACTAGGGAGACCTTCTTCCCCGAGCCCATGTGATTGACCTGGTACAACAAGAGATAGAGGCAGACGGAAAACACTCTATCTGCCGCTATCGTGTACGGCGTGGCCCTAGAGGTAGCGCCCCCGAGTTGCCCAAGCGCAAAGATGTAAAGAACGCATCCAGCCGGTGTGGCCCCTGCCGCCGGAGACTTTACATCATTTATGGAAGTAAGAAGAACCCAAAGGCCATTTCAAAAACGAGGGAGCCTCCTCTTGGATGAAGAGTCTCCCTTTCCGATGTGAGTCGTTGCCGACGAGACCGGGGCTTACCAGGCCATCGTTTGCGCCCAACACAAACGCTCTGAGCCACGGTGCGCGATGAGAGTAGTGAACATGCTCGTCGACACTGCTGTCATCCCCGTCAACAGCAATCGCAACAGCTCGTTCAGGCGCTCCAACGGCGCGGTCCACAGAGCCGTTTCGTGCCCTTTCAGACATCCTTTGGCGAGAATGAGTTTTGTTGTTCTGATAAGCACAAAGTTTCCGCGCAAGGAGAACGAATAGGTACAACCTCGGAAAACTCGTAGCTTAAATGTTGGTAATCCGGAAGCTCTCGAGTTGTGTTAAGGAATAAAAATCCGCCCATTTGGCAAGGCGGAAGGGCGGCCAAAGACTATACCGGTTCTAGTATATACGGATTGTCATCGGTGACAAAGGAGTAACCCGCGGACGGGTACAAGGTACAATCGCGCGTACAGCCTTATGTAGGTAAAATAGATACATCTCCCTAACGCGCAGAATTTAGGATGGCGACATTATGGTTTAACGCAGCCGCACAGGCGAAATTACGGCCTTGCAAAAAGGGGGGGTGTACAACGCAAGTATCCCATTAAGAGCACATGCATATTGTATCCGAAAAGCGCAATAGAATTCGTTTTGGAAATTTTATTCAATCCTTACGACGAGGTTTTCTTGAAGTAACCTGTTAACTCCCTGACGCCATGCTCTGCAGTTCGAATGTTACACGCTAAGGTTGTCAGGACAAGGACAAGGTCAAGCAGCCTAATGAACAACTAACAACAACTAGCCTAAATGTAGCCTAAAGCTCGTTCTGATGAGCCTGCGGGCACACAAGCGGTGTAACACAGGAATGCCCCGAAGCCCGGGACCTGTTGAGTTGTTCCCGCACGGCAAACAACACAGTAAGGTGGTCTCAATGCTCCACCAACAGGATGTACAACACTGCCGTAACGCACCAAACAACGCCGTACAACGATGGTATGGACAACTTGCTTCGCCGGTTAAAACCGCATAACTGCGCCACGCATGCATTTACTCCTGTATGCTCTGGCGGGAAGACCTGAAAGGGTGGACTGGATCGACAGCAGGCAAATAAAAAGGTGCATCTCAGCCAGACGTTGCCGGGCAAGCTCCAAAGTCCCCCTACTGCCTTTATCCTGGACCAGGCATGCTACGGTACATCATATTTCAGCACGTACCGTCTGTTGGAAGTAACGTAGGCTATCTGACTGGGCCGCTAGGCGGCTCTGCTGCTGCCGCTGCCGTTGGATTTTATAGCGGACAGCAGGGAAGAAGAGATGCTGTGGCTTTGAAACAGGCTTCCTGCGGGAAGTCATTTAACAGATTTTGAAGTCATTAAATGCGAGCGAGGGGTGAGGCACATTCCCAACAGGGCGCCACGAATGGCGGCCAAGGTGAAGAGGCGACCCCTTGCAGTTGCTGCTGCTGCTGCTGCCGCCGATGTGTGTGGCGTTGCCGGCAGCCTGCCTGAACCGGTTCAGGCAGGCGGCAGCCGCCTGCTGCCGCTGCAGCTGGCGGCAGCTGCGGTGCCGCAGCTGCTTGCTGGTAGCAGAGCCCTCTGAACCATCCAACACCCCGCCGGTGTCTCGGCTCCCCAACACAACCCGGCTCCAAATCTGCGTGCGATGGGGGGAGCCTGCTGCTGCCTACAAGCTCACGCCGCTAACCAAGGTGTTTTTCCGGTGCATGCGAACGCATGTATGTATGTATGTATGTATGCCCACCATCCTTTGCAACGGTCTGATCGACCGTGGCGGCGGCGAGCTATGGTTGCTATGCTACAGTGCACCACACCACACCACACCACACCACACCACACCACACTACACCACACTACACTACACCACACTACACCACACCACACTACACCACACCACACTACATAAAGAACTGTCCCAGCAGTATTGATGGTCCAACCTACCCGCGGGTAATGTACGGCGGCCGCCGTACATTATTGAATGTGGAACGTATCACCACCAGCAGGGCGCCCATACGTACATTATCCCGGCCAGCAGCAGCAGCAGCAGCAGCAGCAGGTGTTTCCGCTGTCCCTCTACGGTTTTACCACCAGGCCAGCACCGCATCTACCACACATGCAACATACACCGCAGGTTTACTTGCCCCCCTTCCACCCGTCCTGCCTCTCCTGCCTTTCGCTATTGCAGAGTCCTCCACCGCCTCCTCCAGTGCCTTCTGGCCGCCCACTGTCGCCTGCCCGCAATCCTGCGCTGCCGTGAGCGAGTCCATATGCTAAGGAGGGCTAATGGAGGGCGTTATTATATTTTCTGTCAATCATATCAATGTCTCCTGTCTCCTGTGTGTGTGACGCTGCATGCAGACCGAATGTCACACAGCACCCT
>NW_003307614.1:440423-441156 GCF_000143455.1 Volvox carteri f. nagariensis
TGCCGGCTGCTGGTGGGGGCCACAACTCCGCAGAGGGCTGATCGGGAGGGGGGCTGCCGGCTGCTGGTGGGGGCCACAACTCCGCAGAGGGCTGTTCGGGAGGGGGGCTGCCGGCTGCTGGTGGGGGCCACAACTCCGCAGAGGGCTGTTCGGGAGGGGGGCTGCCGGCTGCTGGTGGGGGCCACAACTCCGCAGAGGGCTGTTCCGGAGGGGGGCTGCCGGCTGCTGGTGGGGGCCACAACTCCGCAGAGGGCTGTTCAGGAGGGGGGCTGCCGGCTGCTGGTGGGGGCCACAACTCCGCAGAGGGCTGTTCAGGAGGGGGGCTGCCGGCTGCTGGTGGGGGCCACAACTCCGCGGAGGGCTGTTCAGGAGGGGGGCTGTCGGCTGCTGGTGGGGGCCACAACTCCGCGGAGGGCTGTTCAGGAGGGGGGCTGTCGGCTGCTGGTGGGGGCCACAACTCCGCGGAGGGCTGTTCAGGAGGGGGGCTGCCGGCTGCTGGTGGGGGCCACAACTCCGCAGAGGGCTGTTCAGGAGGGGGGCTGCCGGCTGCTGGTGGGGGCCACAACTCCGCAGAGGGCTGTTCAGGAGGGGGGCTGTCGGCTGCTGGTGGGGGCCACAACTCCGCAGAGGGCTGTTCGGGAGGGGGGCTGCCGGCTGCTGGTGGGGGCCACAACTCCGCAGAGGGCTGTTCAGGAGGGGGGCTGCCGGCTGCTGGTGGGGGCCACAACTCCGC
>NW_003307614.1:441206-449762 GCF_000143455.1 Volvox carteri f. nagariensis
ATCGCCTATCACCGCTATCATCTACCTATTCGCCTGCTAACAACTGAGCATGACGACTGTTCGCAGTCACGTTACGTCACGTGCGGAACGATGTGCAGCCCCAAGGCAAGTCCGACACCCCACCCTACCCAACCACCAACCACCAACCGTGCACACACGTGGAAAACCTCTGCAACCCAGGTGTCCTCACGTCTGCGGCACGAAGGCCCATGAAGGCGCCAATTAAAGTCCGTCTGTATAATGTTTTATCGTCCCTTGTTAGTTAGGTCGTGTCCCACTATAACAACAGATAAAAACGGTCCCTATCTAACATACAACGGCTTGATCTGAACACGATAAAACATTTACAGGCGACATAGCCTGCTGCCGGGATCAGCGAGCTTAGGACTTCATTATGAATGTAACACATGAAGTACATGAAGGGGAAATCGACTGAAGTGTGGGCACATCTAGATAAGCGCAGCTAACCTATACACCGCCCGCAGTTGCCGCCCAACTACGCCGACCATCTAAATCACCTCTAAAGTCTATCCTGAAACTGATGCAGACTATGCGTGACTATACGTTACACACTATTATCTATGCTCATGCCTAGAAGGGAGTATGTGCGGAAAATGATATGTACACCAGCTAGCCACAACCTAATCAATTGCAGCTCATCCAAACCCTGAAACTATTGAATCTCGCATCAAGGCTGTTGAGGCCGAGGAGGCGGTGGCGGCGGTGGCGGTGGTGGAGGAGGAGTAGATTCATGTCGCTGTTGTAATGAAGGGCTGCCGGCTGCTGGTGGGGGCCACAACTCCGCAGAGGGCTGTTCAGGAGGGGGACTGCCGGCTGCTGGTGGGGGCCACAACTCCGCAGAAGGCTGTTCAGGAGGGGGACTGCCGGCTGCTGGTGGGGGCCACAACTCCGCAGAGGGCTGTTCGGGAGGGGGGCTGCCGGCTGCTGGTGGGGGCCACAACTCCGCAGAGGGCTGTTCAGGAGGGGGGCTGCCGGCTGCTGGTGGGGGCCACAACTCCGCAGAAGGCTGTTCAGGAGGGGGGCTGCCGGCTGCTGGTGGGGGCCACAACTCCGCAGAGGGCTGTTCAGGAGGGGGGCTGCCGGCTGCTGGTGGGGGCCACAACTCCGCAGAGGGCTGTTCGGGAGGGGGGCTGCCGGCTGCTGGTGGGGGCCACAACTCCGCAGAGGGCTGATCGGGAGGGGGGCTGCCGGCTGCTGGTGGGGGCCACAACTCCGCAGAGGGCTGTTCAGGAGGGGGGCTGCCGGCTGCTGGTGGGGGCCACAACTCCGCAGAGGGCTGATCGGGAGGGGGGCTGCCGGCTGCTGGTGGGGGCCACAACTCCGCAGAGGGCTGTTCAGGAGGGGGGCTGCCGGCTGCTGGTGGGGGCCACAACTCCGCAGAGGGCTGTTCGGGAGGGGGGCTGCCGGCTGCTGGTGGGGGCCACAAATTCACAAAGGGCTGTTCGGGAGGGGGGCTGCCAGCATCGGGTGGGGGCCTGCCGGCCGCTGGTTGGGGGCTGCCGGCTGTTGGTGGGGGCCACAAATTCACAAAGGGCTGTTCTGGAGGGGGGCTGCCAGCATCGGGTGGGGGCCTGCCGGCCGCTGGTGGGGGGCTGCCGGCTGCTGGTGGGGGCCACAAATTCACAGAGGGCTGTTCAGGAGGAGGGGGGTTATTGCGGCGTTTAGGTGAGCGCGGTTGCTTAGGCGGGGCATTGGAAGGCGGTGGTTGCGGTGATGGCCGGGGTGATGGAGGTTGTTGCGGCGGCAGCTTCGGCGGTGGTGACCGTTGGCGGGATGGCGGTGACGGAGGCGGCAGCCGTTCCGGTGGCGGCAATGATTGCTTTTGTGACTTTGGCGGGGGCGACATGCGTTTCCCCAGGGATATAGGAGCTGAGGGGATGCAATCCGGGTCAAGGCTATCTGGTAGAAAGTCGCAGTCGTCATCCAGGCTATCGGTGCAATTCACCTCGGTGGCAGCACGGCGGCGGCAGATCCGTATGGCAGCGCCGGTGCTGCTATTCCACGAGTCAAACCTCACCACAAGTCCGCTGTTCGAATCCCGCCACATCTCACCGGCTGCGATTTCTCCCACTTGATTGGTCTGAATGGTGGGTTTACTGTCAGTACCATTATAGGTATGCATGAGGAGGAAGGGCATCCCCACATCAGGAGCCCAGGGCAGGTCGTACATGTAGACATTCAGACGCGCAGAGATGAACAGCCGCTGCCGCTGCAGCTGCTGAATGTCGCCAGCGCTGTCAGCCGTAGGTCCGTAGGGAAGTCCCCAAACCAGTACCGAGCTTTGTGCGGTACTCAGCTGCGGGGGTATTCGTACAGCGGTCGCTTCACCGTACGGCAGGTTGTCATAGCTGAGCTGAAGGGCTGGCTGGCCCCAACCGAGCTGTTCCAGGGGGCGGTGTTTTTGGTGGTGGTGGAGAAGAATGCGGTGGTCCATGGTCCATGGAAGAGGACGGCGCAGTGGACAGAAGACACCATAGGCAGGCAAGGGAAGGGAGATCGGGGGGACAAAGGGGGGAAAGGGAAGAGGAGGGGAGGGGCCATGAATGGGTATCCACATCCACATCCACATCCACATCCACATCCACATCCACATCCACATCCACATCCACATCCACATCCACATCCACATGCGAATGACCGCAATGGACGCCACCCACTCTGTAACACTGACACTCACAACAGCGTACGCGTGGCATGCAAGCAATCAGGACGTAGGTGTGTGCTTATGTATTTATGATGTGTGAAACAGGGGGGTGTATCTTCGCCCGTGGCAGCTACCCTGCGAAACCCTGCCTTCCCCGATATTTCGGGGCACCCTCATCCAGTCACCCTAGTCAACTTCTCAGTGGATCGCTCAGGTTCCGCACCCACCACCAGCATCCAACGGAATCTGCCGGGTCGACAGCGGCCCAACTCCGTTCCTGGTCGGCTCGCAGGTTAACTTTATCCCAGGTCACCACCGTCCATCAACTAGGGGCGCAATGCCTTCCACCATCGGAAGGACTTTTGACCCTAATGGGTATCGATCCCGGGATCTCCCGGGGGCAATGGTCGCGCCTTACCCGTAGTGCCAAACCCTATATGTATTTATGTATGCGTATAGGCGTGTGTATGTGTATGGGAGGTGGTGCACGGGCCGAAAACGCGATTGTCCGCCCACCCACTACCGCCCACCCACTACCGCCCACCCACTACCGCCCACCCACTACCACCCACCCACTACCGCCCACCCACTACCGCCCACCCACTACCGCCCACCCACTACCGCCCACCCACTACCACCCACCCACCCGCCAGTTATGTGGCGCGTTAAAGCAGCGGATGCCCTGTCCGCCCGTGGCCCCCATGGTGCACGTGTGGTCGCACTGATCTCCCAGGTCGCAGCCGCCGGGCACCGAGGCGTGCGTCAGTCCGTAGTTGTGGCCGAACTCGTGCAGCAGGACCTCCAGGTCACCGTAGGCGTCGCCCGACCACCACACCAGTCCGCTGCCCCACTTGTTGACTGCCGTACGCAAGATCGACCACCTGCCCGTGGTGCCCATACCGGAAAAGCCACCACAGCCTGTGGGGGAGGGGGGGACCGAGTGGGTGGGTGCATAACTGGGACCTATGATGTTGCGGGATGCCTGGCTGGCGAACACACTGGGTAGCCTGGCCTACCTATGTAGGCCTGGTAGGCCTGATAGGTCGTCAACACACGCAACATTCATTTCTCTCGCTTCCCTCGTCCTCCCGCACCTTCCCTCTCCCCCTGTTCTGTTGGCACCCTAGTGGAAACTAAGGTTCTGGGTTCAATTCCTGGTCGAGCCCCCGACAATAATCGGGAGAATTAGGTTTGCAAAACGCTGCTAAGGTATGGAGATGAGGTCTAGTTGGTGGACTAAATTCTGCATGCTAAGTTGCTGGTGATGGCTGATCTGTCTTTACGGATGTCGGGTGACTGGATGAGGAGGGGTCTAGTTGGCAGGACCCAAACCGCCTTCGGTTGTACGGTGTAATCAACTTTCAATATATAGTCCATGGCTTAACGGCCTTGACGGACCCCCCCGCACTCGTGCGGCGCTTGTAACTTGTAACCTTCCCGCACCTTCCCTCTCCCCCCTTCCCGCACCTTCCCCTTCCCCCCTTCCCGCACCTTCCCTCTCCCCACAACCCCCAACTCGCGGAAAAGACCCACCCGTGTCGTTCCGTCCCACATAACCGCTAGGAAGCAGCAACACTCTGTGGTGGTAGTCCAGGGCATCCACTTTATAATTCTCTGCCGCCCAGGCGTCCAGCCAGTAATGCCACTTGAATGCATTGTCCAGCTCGTTGCATGAGCGCGTGGTAAACTTGCCTCCGCTGCTGAAGGGCTGGGGCTCCCTCAACGTCCCGTTGCAGGGAACCGTCACGGGCCCCAGGACTCGGATGTTCTCAGGTAGCAAGCTGACCTGGCCGTAGCTGCAGGTCATGAGGTAGTTGGTCAGGGAGCGGTTGCCGTCGCTGCTGTCAGCGATTGTGAGGAGGTTGGTGACTTGCTGGGCACAGGAGATGTCGGGAGACGAGGCGAAGGGGTTAGGGAGGGCCGGGAGGGGTTAAGAAGAGAGGAGGGGCGGAGGGGGATTGGGAGGATGAGGTATATTGGGGGGATTATTGCCAAGCAAATCACACGTATGAAGCAAGAGTGGGATGGGATGGTTCGAGACGATGGGAAGAACCGTCTGTCATGCAAGTGCACATACATCTGCACATAACAGCTACATGGAGTTCATAACAGCTATCTATCGTCCACTCTGAATGTTATGTGTCGGCAGAAGTCTACTGGATGCGGCCACCTTGTCACCATCGCCACCGGGCGGGGGCTGAACCGAAGTAGTCACCAAATTCGGAAAATTGCACTACGGTGCGTCAACGGATCAAGGCTCCCAGAAACAACGGGTAAGGCCCGTGGGGCCTGCATGGAAGCGCCATGCACGATGGTGAAGCCGTTTCAAGCCCCCTGCCACCCCACACATCACAGGTCTGGTCTGGGTTGACACTACTGCAATTAGCGGTTTAAGGTCCTGGGTTCGATTCCTGGGGAGACCCCCGAATTAGTCGGGAGCGCGAGATTATGGCTAGCTGCTGAGATGTGGAGTTGAGGTCACAGTTGATGGACCAGATTCGCACGCTGGATTGGTGGCGATTGCCGAACCCTCCGTCTCTTCGGGTGTTCGGGTGAATGGATGAGGAGGGGTCCCTGAAGGCTGGATCCGCCGCCTTGGACTTACAGTTCGTATGGCGAAGTACAGTGTGGTAGTGGTGGATGGTGCTATAAGGTGATAAATGATCTAGAACTGACAATGTGATAAAGCGGCCCAGAAGCCTCCCACTCTGTAACATTAAATTACATTACAAAAATTACAAATTACATCACAGATCAAACGCAGCGCCAAATCCGGCCCTGACCGCACCATCTGCGAAGTCAGTGCCCTTAGCCCAGCTCGGGCTCGTGATGGGAAGTGGTGTAGTTGAATGGGTGCATATTTGCGGGCATGTCAAGCCATGAGGCATTGCTACAGGGGCAATGATGAGTGAACGGACGACGAGACTGCGGTAATTCGTTTGGGTTCACGGGGTCATCCGTCGGTGGAAGGTGTCCCCCAACAGGCAGGGGTCCATCGTGGGGTCCGCCGTCACAGCTATGCGGCCTAGCAGTGAACGCAACCACCAGGCATGGGGCGCGTGGGTAAGTGGTTGCATAAGGGAGGGAGGGAGGTCAGCAGGCGGTGATGGAGGGAGACAGATAGGATAGCCAGGCATTAACCAAGTGATGATGCACCACCAAGTCTGTTATCCAGATAAAACAACACAACAATAAAAACACAGCACAGAAGTCACCAGACCCGTTCCCAGTCATGTGTAAGGGTACCTTGCGTGTATCGCACCTGCGGTGTGACTGAGGCCGGTGTGTCATATCCGCAGAACGACGCGATGTACACCAAGATCCGGAGGGACGTGGGGGTGGTGATGGACTCCCCGAGAAGCGCCCGCTGCCGCTGCCGCTGCCGCTGTTGGGGCCGCTCCTGATGCTGGTGCTGCTGCTGGTGCTGCTGGTGCCGCCGCGTCAGGCGCCGCCGTAGACCGTCATCGTGCTGCTGCTGGCCCTTCACCTCTTCTTCTGTGGAGCTGGGCTGCGGAATTGGCCTCTTACAAGAGTACATTACGCCGTCCACGACCTTGTCGTACGACACGGCTACCATGGTTTCCAGCGGGATGTCGCTTGGGGACATGCCGGCGCAGAAGACTAGCCGGTGAATCACGCCGCCACTGCCACCGCCACCGCCACCCGGGTCGCTGCCTAGCCGCTGCTGATCCAGCTGCTGGCGGAGGTAGTATACCGGCTCCCCGAGCTCCAGGGATGTGATGGTGCCTGATGACAAGTGTAGGGCGCAGGTGGCGTGGCTGGGGTGTTGTAAGATGCATGGCCGGGTGGCTGGGAGTTGACAGTTGGAATGCTGTTGTAGGTAGGGACGCTAACGAGTTGAGCTTATAGCGCCGCGTTATTACATAGATACTGGTTTGGGTGGTCGTTGCCAGTCCTTTGCAGTTGTGAATTCATGTTCGGCGGGTGTCCTAGCTCGTCCTGCTGGAGGTCATTCCTGCTGATGAGGGATTGGAAGACGGCCTTATTGTTCGTAGCACGGGTTGATTGACTTCACGCAGAAGAAAGAGTTGTTGGACATAGATGTAAAACGAGAGAGGAATGAATGAGTTTGATCCAAGCAAGCAAATATTTGGACCACCATCGCTTGTCCGTTGTGGTGCAAGCGCAGAGTTTGCGCGCCTGATTAGGATCAGGAGGAAATTAGAATCCGTCTTCCTCTTACGTCTGATTAATCCGCCTCATCACACGTTCTTCTTTCCATTATTCGTACGTACACTTTCTCCTAAGCCGCCATTCCAAAATCGCTTTTGAGTCCGTTCCTTTTTCCTTTGCTTCCTGAGAACCGTATGTAGACGCAAAGGAACGGAGCACCAATGAACCCATTGGATGGAAGCGATCTGCCGCGAGCAACCTAACGAGCGACCAAATGAATCGGACGATAAAGCGAAGGAGCAAGCTAGGCTCGGATGTTGCCGATGATGTGAAACCGCCCAGATAGCGGTATGATGCAGCGAACGGCTACATATCCTTTGATAAAAAGAAGTTGCAAAAGGTAGTAAAGGTGTTACGCTACGCGACCTGACTCACCAATCGCCAGCCCTGGCTTATCCGTGCGGACCAGCTCTCCGACTGTGCCTCTGAGCAGCAGCGATATGAATAGCAATTGGACGCCGGAAAAGCGCACGACAGGTTTGGGCGTTGCCATGTTCCACCTTTACCAGAGTTATTAAGCTTTATGGATTTCAAGTACTATATCTATATCTACAAGAATCATTGCAAGAGTGTAAAGCTTTGTGAATGCCTGGACAGCTTACGACAACAGGGCAAGCACAGCAATGTACAGCCATGCGGCCCGTAGCGGACGCCCTAACAGGAAAACTGTATACAACTCAAGTAAGCTACTAAAATATTCCGAGCTTCATCAGAGCTTGGATTTTAGCTTGTCGGAGACCAGGTAGGTTACTCTCATTAGGAAAAGGGTAGCGCCACTCGACAAATGAAGCTCCAATGATGCTAAGCTGAATTCTCTGGAAACTTGTTAGTAGTAGAGTTTGTCCAAATGCTTCATTTATGGCATATTGGGCAGCGCCGCATCGTCCTCTGTTTTCGCGTGTAAACCTTTGGGTTCCCGCATCCTAGAATAACAACATTTCAAAAAAAACAGTGAAAGGGCATAGGCTCCGTTTCTCGTTGGGATGCCACGATGATTACAAAGAGGGCCGAGCGACTTAAGCCAGCTAACAACCTACAAGATGTAACAATGATGACATAACAAACTAAACAACAACAACGACTTAAATAGTTATCCAGAGCCTAGGCGGCGCCGGAAGGTCGTACATTATCCGTATCTCAAATGATCGTCCACGAGTAAAGTTAACGACTTAACAACTAACAAGAAAACCTAACATGCCCCCCTGCTTAGCACAAGCATCGGCCTCGATGCGATCAAAAGTACAAAGTATTCTAAGTCGTGCGCCACTCCGATTCCCTGAACGATATCGGTACCAGGCTAACGAGGGGAAGGCAAAAGGGAACCGGAGTCAAGGCAAAACCTTCCCCGCACTGGATACCGGCCTAAATAAGGCGCACGACACCTATACTTGCCGGTCTGAGGAACCGGTATATATCCCAACGAACGTGTCCAAAACATCCACAAAGAGTACGCAAACCAAAAGCCTAAGGCACGGAAAGCAAACTCGGTGGATGACAAAAGAACGCAAGAGAACGCGAAAATACACAACATGCAACACGCAATACCCCGAAAAAAACAGAAGTCAAGACACGACACGCGCAAAACTGAGGCGAAATAACCCAAACTGAAACACACAGGACACGAGTCACACACAACACACATCCTATGCGTAGCGCTAGGTTGTCACGAAGTGCACTATCCTCGGGGCGCGTTCCGG
>NW_003307614.1:450276-460159 GCF_000143455.1 Volvox carteri f. nagariensis
CAGAAGATGGTGAAGGATGGGACGAGGTGGAAACGGGGTGAAGGGTGGTATCAGGGAACAGGGTGGGGGATGAAGACGTGAGAGTAAAAGGGTGTAATCGCTGTTCGCCTGGCATGCTCCCGTCGTTGTCGAGGTTGCAGCTGCACGAGCACACTTGCAGCCGGCAAGACGGGCAGGCTTACGGACGATTTTCGCGAGACGAAGAACGTTGGTGATGACGACGAAGTAGGTGACGACGGAGACGACGAGATAAGAGGAGACGAAGACGACGAAGTAGGTGACGATGGAGACGACGAGATAAGAGAGGACGAAGACGGTGCGCGAAAGCATCCAGTCGCTGTCCACCCGGTGCGCTTCCGTCGTGGAGGCTGCAGCTACACGAGCACGCATACAACCTACATGGCGGGCGGGCTTACTGGCGATCTGGGTTAGGCGCGAAACGTTGAACGGTGACGGCGGCGGGGTGTCAGACTCGGCTGACCGTTGCACAGCAAAACGCACCGGCAAGCTGTGGCTAACCTGTTCTGCCGGTGGTGGCTTAAAGGCCACGTTGACGGGATCGAGGCGAACGGCGGCGGCGGCGGGGTGGGTCGGCGCGGCGGTGCTGGTCATCGCGGCAAGGCTGGGGGCTGTCTGAACTGGAGAGAAAGGTGCGTCCACGGTCGTTGTCCTGACGACGGCGGTCGGAATTGTCGGTGCGAGTCGGAGAGGGGGAGGGGGAGCGGGAGGGAGAGCGGTTTGCGGTTCGAGAGGTGGTGGAACGAAAGGGCGAGCGGTCGGTGGGGACGTTGATGGTGCAGGTGCCCTGCGGTAGCGAATGCGGTGAGCGGTGAGCGGCATCGTGCTCCATTGAAATGGTGCATGCAAGGTCGATCACATCCTGCAGTCGTATGTAGGAACCCGGGTTGCGTAAGTGCGAGAAGATCTCCTTCCTGAGGTCGTCCTGCAGTCCCTGCGCGAAGAAGAGGACGTGGTCCTTCTCGTGGCGGTACGGCAGGTCAGCCATAAGGCGTTGGAATTCCGCAATGTAGCATTGTAAGGAGTTTGGTCCGGAACCCTGCGTCAAGGCAAACATAGCAAGCTGCGCTTGATAGAGTCCCGTGATGGGGACGGGAGCCATCGGAGGATGACGAAGACGAAGATGACGAAGACGACGATGACGAAGATGACCAGCGGAGCGAAGACGAAAGCGATGACGACGAAGACGATGAAGACGAAGGCGGAGCGAAGCGTATAGGCCGGATCGTCTAGATCGATACCAACTGAAAGGGCATAGGCTCCGTTTCTCGTTGGGATGCCACGATGATTACAAAGAGGGCCGAGCGACTTAAGCCAGCTAACAACCTACAAGATGTAACAATGATGACATAACAAACTAAACAACAACAACGACTTAAATAGTTATCCAGAGCCTAGGCGGCGCCGGAAGGTCGTACATTATCCGTATCTCAAATGATCGTCCACGAGTAAAGTTAACGACTTAACAACTAACAAGAAAACCTAACAAACAGTTTAATTATCAATATTTTTCATACTCACACGCTGAGCTAAACTGTGTTCTTGTGTGTCATTCCCAGCTCCAAGATCCAACCGTGGCTGCTGTACGCGGCCACACATGGCCCTTTTGTGTACGGGTTCGTAAAAGCTGAAAATTAAAAACACACTCAGCAACTTGCGACGTGTTGAATTACCTAATTCCTGCTCAAAACCGACCAGATTCCAGCAAAGGCTTTTTCGTTGCTGTTGCGGCAGCGTCAGGAATTGCGTCTTGATGGGCGTAGTACTGTTCGTTACACAACTGCATGTCATCAGCTTTGGGCCGTTCGTTAAACCAAAGTACTTAGTAGCAGCCAGAGCAGCCACGGCCGCGTTGGCCACGTTCGATCGCATGATGAGTTCGCTGATGCTTATTCCTGCGAAAATGATTCCATATGTGCCCGCAGGAGGCACTGATCACCAGGTAGCGGCAGCTTAAAGTGCAGAGCTGCAAACAGAATCTAGCTATAACTGCATTGCGTGAGAGCAAATCGCACAGGCGCCACGAATTTGGGCCCGCCACCACCTCCGCGCGGCGGGCGATGACGTCGCCTCGACGTCTGACGACGACGCTGATCGCTGACACCAGTTCGATCGCGGCGGCCGGAGGAGCATATACGAGCGAGCACGGAAGAGCATCGTCCCTGGGAAACTACGTCAGCGTATCATTATATTAATAATATTTTCTTAAGCTCTGCCTGGTTCTGCCGGCCTGCTCTATCTTTTGTATCTTCTATGGCCGGTGCAGGCGGCCAGTGGAAACGGGCAAATGGCTGTCTGGGCGAGCCCTCCCTGCAGCTGGCTCCAATGTGGCCCCTCTACGAACAGCGAACGGTCGCCTGGTGACTAAGGGATGGTGGGCCACCCGTCCATGGAAATTGTTAACAGCCGGAGGGCCTTCACCAACCCTTGCCGATGTCATAGCCTACCTACCTACCTATCTATCTATCTACCTACCTACCTAGCTACCTACCTAGCTACCTACCTAGCTACCTACCTACCTACTATCTACCTACCTATCTATTTATCTAGCTACCTAGCTACCTACCTGCCTGCCTGCCACTTAGGTAATCCCCGTCCCCTGAACTTGCTCCCCCTTTGACACATCCAATACCAATTGGATTGCTTGGGCTTGCTCTGGTGATGCTAGGTCCACAGGGTGGGAGGATGAAGTGGTAGTGATGGTGATGGTGATGGTGAAGACAGGAGTCCGTTCGGACTTGTCTGGCTGAGCACCTAGTATCCTGACTCACTAAATCAGCCCGAACTTTAATTGAATTGTATTCTGTATTGAATTCCTCAAAACCTGCACCGAACAGCGAATCTCCTGTGCTGTAAACGGAAGCCTTATGGTACTTACCTCACGAAGGAAGTACCATTGGATGCAGCAAGGAAAATGTTACTGCTGCAGATTGCAAAGCGATGCAGTTTCCTAAGCCGCTGGTTGCATTGGATCTGCTCTGCACACCGTTAACCATTCCCATCATTTCAGATTTCAATGCACCAACTCAAATTCAAAGTGATCAAATGCGGCCTTGCTCGGTCGTCGTCAGTCGTTGTCCAAACGATGATGTGGCCATTATAAGTAGTTCTCTGACAGTTATTCAGGACGTGGTGGCTCTCTCATTCTAGACCGGGGCCCATACATGCAATGCAGGCCACTCCAACGCTCTTTGGGTGCCTCCTGAGCTGGCATGGGGGCCACCATGTCGGCCACAAGACGGTTTACCCCAAGACCTGGATCTATTTTCCTTCAGCAATTCCTTCCAACAACTGCCTTAGAGAGGCCCTCCTTTGCATGCATGTCCCACCTGTGAAGCCACTGCCTCGTAACATGGTCACATGCCTGTCCAGACATGCCTGTCCAGCCAGTGGGCCGGCTTGCACTCACGCACGCACTCGGCTTGCTGTTGGATTTGGTTCCGCCGCGCGCGCTGACATCAAAACGGGTCCCGCACCTCCGGCGCGCTTCCTGTTACTACACCGCTGTGCCTTCGGCTCGTCAGCGAGACCCATTGGTTGGAGTGCAGTGGAATGCCTATGGCTGCCCACCCTTGGACTTCTTGCTCTCTGTAATGCAGGAAGTGCGCTAGGAGGGAGTGTGCTTCAGTCGTGCCGTACTGGACGGGCCGACCTTGGTGGCAACAGTTGATGGAGTTGGCGGTTGACCTTGTGTTCCTGCCTTCGAATACGGAGCTGTTTGCGCTGGGTGAGGGTGCGTTGAGCACCTATCTACCCCCCCTTCCTGGCAGGTCTGGCAGTGCGGGTGCAGTCGTAGTGTGGGCGCTTTCGCATGGCACTCGGTCAGTCAGTGTGGCCCGCTGCAATTGCGGTCAGTCAGAGTGCCCCGCTACGTGTGCTTTCCTAACATTTCAAAACCCCCCGGGGACGTGTAATACATTGTAGGGGCAATGGGCCACCAATGAGGTAACGCCTTAGGTGTACATCGTGGGGGGGAGCGGATGTGCAGCTATGTGGAGCGAATAGGAAGGGATTTGATGTGCGAAGGTGTGCGCTCGGAAGGCACCAGTGCTTTTGTTTTCATTTCCGTCAATTTTCCAGTCCGAACGGAGGAATAGGTTTTAGTCGCGGGAATAAAATTATTCCTAATCTGTAAGGCGCTGGGGGGCCCTCTGGGGGGCCCTTTGGGGAATGTCGCAACACGCACACACCACAATCTCTCTGGAGACCTGTCTCTTACCGGCTCCGGGCCAGGAAGCGGCGCGCACTTAGACGCGGTGGCCTGCCACGCTTTGGGAGCTTCAGATCCGAATATTTTGCAGCGTTTGGTCCGGTCAGAAACAGTCCTATTCCTCGTTGACTCGCGGGTGTGGCCTACCTAACAGTATCCATGGCATTGAAGTGCTATGATATGGTTAACATGTATGTCTCCGGTAAGATTCTAGCGGCTTTGGCATGGACAGCCCATTTTTGGCTGGAGGAATGAACTTGTACAGTCGGAACACAATCTAATCCTAACTTTCAGGACCACGGAAAATTATTTATTCCGAATCCCGCAAAAAAATCACTGGAAGGCACCCGTGCAGGTAGTTGGTTTTTTCGTGTTACCAGCGATTGGAATTCCCGTGATTTCGGAACGGTTTAGTTTGTCTGGCTCCAACACCGCTGGATCTGGACTTAGTTCGTATAGTACCTTCGGTGCTGGATGGGTTCCCCGTTTCTCGCTGTATCTGCAGTCCGATGCGGCACCCTGGTAACTTGTTGGCATAGCAGCTGCAGCTGGCTCGGTTGGTCCATTCCGCGTGTCTCTGCAGGTTGCCCAGGTTGCCAGTCCCGGGTTGGTGCTATTTGCAGTTTTTGTGTCGCTTTTTTGCTGTGATTGTGTCTTTCCTGTGTCATAGAAGGCCTGGAGTTACTTCCGGCAACCCTTTATGTCGGGCTCCTGTGGGTTCAGTTCCTAGCTGCCAGGGGCTCTATCCCAGCCCGTGCTGCTCAGCCTTTCATCAGTGCAGTGAACCCCACGAGCTCCGTGTCTGACTTGCTCGGTTCACCAAGAGCCGTGTGCTGGAGACAGCCCCTGCTGGTGGGTTTTCCAAGTAGTTGGGTGCATTTGCAGTGCTCCATCGCTCTGTCAGCCTCTCTTTGGGTTGGCCTTTAATGCGGGTGATGAGTGGCTTCTTTGAAGCTGTTGCCAACGTTGTGTCAGTTGGCTCGGAGGTACCCTTGCCTTGTCGTGTTAGGTCTCTGTCTTTTCTTCGTCCGCTTTCTCTGTTGTCCGAGACCTGGGTACGTGGAGTGGTCGTTGTTGTGGAGCCGGTGTTTCGGCTCACGTCCTAGTTGGCCGTTTGGCCACCCCTGAGCGGGCACATGTTTGGCACTTTTGCTCGTTTGTCGTCCCTTCCTTCAGTGGGCGTCCGGCAGCGTCTGTTGAGTGATCCGTCGCGTCTGTGGCCTGCAGGTCAGTCTGTATGCAGTTGGTGAACGCTGGTTTGGCCTAGTTCTTGTGGAGTGTGGTGGCACTTTCCGTTCGGTTTGTTTGCTATTTGCCTGTGTAGGTGGCGTGTCCGCCAGCCTTGCTGCTGGAGTGCCGTTTGGAGGTCGTCGAGGCGTTTGGCTTCGGGAGCTCTATTTAGTTTCGGTGTGCGCGCCTGTCAGGCAGCTCTCGCGTTCTTTGGCCCTCTCGTGTGTTGCACCATTTGGTGTTCCAGTATTTCAACTGCTAGGGCATCTTCAACTTTGGCATTTGTCTCTGAAGCAACTACTAATGTGAGCTTGTGTTAAGTAAGCTGGGTTGGGTGTAAGGTCCAGTGTGTAACTGTTAGACTAACTGTTTCACTACTGCCCGTGCCCTCAGGGCTGTCGTTTGTTGCACGCATAAAGCTGGTAAGCTTATCTTGTTTTTGTTGTTCAGCACGGGGAACGAGTTGGTCATGGGCGGGTTTTCCAGTCACGTGCGGGTCATGAATCCGGTCATGTTTTGTCACTGCACCATAGGCCCTGCCATGGAACAGTTCATAGCTGCACAAGCCAAGCGCAGGATATGTGTGTGTGTGTGTGTTTTACATGGTCGCGGGTTGTGTTCCCTGTACCTGCAAACTGCCCAATACGAGTTGAGGGCTCAAGGGCTCCCAGATCGCCTATAAGCACCATCCTACCTCGCACTCAGACAAAGCAAATGATAAATGAGACTAACGACCAAAGGGAACGATAGAGTTGCAGTGGGACCATATAAGTTCCAGCATCCTTACCAGACGTTCAGGTTCCTTCACTTCATAGCATCCTTCATATCCTCGAAGCATGGAAAATCCATATCAAATCTCGTTTTTGTCGTACACCAGACAGTCCAACCAAATGTGCTTCTCGTCTTCATTATGGCTATCAGTGCCACAGCAGGGGCATACTCGCTCCTCCCTAGGTCTATAACACAGTGGCGCCTCTCGTGCAGCTCTCACTTAGTTCGGTTTGCAGTCTTCTGCGCCGCTGTGTTGCCTAGCCAGGGGCTGGGAGATCGTCCCGGTTGGTGTGAGTGAGGGATCGAGGCGCGCGCGGAGGAACAGACGGACGTAGAGGCGCGCGCCTGCCCCTGTGCTGTGTTTCGGCAGGGCCCCCGGTGCTCATCCTTTCTCGGGCGAGCCACCCACAGTGTAACACCCCATCAACACAGTCCCTTGCATGCTCCGTTCACCACCAATGCCCGACAGTAAAGCCCCAACTGCATAAGCTTGTGATTCACTGGATGCAGGATAAACGTTGTGATATGCGGGAGTACCTCCTTTCTGCCGCTTGCTTGGCCTCCAGACCCATCCAATGCGTATACTTCACCATGTGAATTCCTGGCTGCTTGCAGTCTGACGGGTACATGTCTGGTTGGACATCTAGACATGTACACATCCAACCATTAATCAATCGGTCCTTGAACTCCAATACCACACCTTCTGGCAATCGCCTGTTCATCAGCCATTCCACTCGTTCGTCTACTTAGTGTAGCCCTTGCGGGGCCTCTTTCCATACGGGCCTCTTTCCATACATGTAAGAAGCGTTCAGCTCCCTTGGCATCTCCCTGAGTACTCTTTGCCTGGTGTTACATTGGTGCGAATTGCTAGGTCGGACAGCCATGGGGAGGTTCATAACGGAGTTGGGCGCTGTAACCGGGTTGGACTCTTCCAACCATGGCGCTCGGAAGAAGGAGGGAGGTTTGGAAGCGACGCGGACAAAAGCAGAGAAGAGCAGGCAGGGTAGGGGCGCGAGCGAGGAGGGGCAATAAGTGAGGGAAGTGGGAAAGGGCTGAGGACATGTGCACAAAGAGGATTGACGTGTAAGATGCTGTCGAATCCTTCAACCTGAGCGATGTGTGCCCAGTGCGCTCAGGGTGGGGCCCCAGCTGGTCAGCTTCAGGAGAGCCGATGAATTGTGTTGGCCGGAAACGGCGGCAGCGAAGACACGATGTAAAAGAGAAACCCCGTCATTAAGCCTCGAGTTGACGGAATGCAAACTCAGCAATTTGTATGACAAAGGATGGATGTTCAATTAGGACAAACGTGATGATTCCTGGGCGTGGCAGAGCATAGGAAAGGGTCTAAATCGGCGGAAACGCCGAATGTTTTGCGCTTCGCCGTGCCTTGCTTAACCAATTCCTTGCTATAGGGTAGCGCCTTGATTAGTCTTGAGACGTCTTTCTTATGTTAGGCTAAAATGGCGTTGCGGCCGCTTGCATATGAAACATTCGGAAGAGCTTTGGGGGCCTAAAGCAGCACACATAGTATACTTCCACGTAAAACACAGCTCAAGCAACATATCAGTCCGTGTCATGCTATCAAAGCCCTAGTTTTGGTCAGGAAAGGCTGTACGTCACTTTGACGCAAACGCACAATTCATGATTATGCCACTTCAAACATTTATTTGATGCGTTTTTAATAATAACTATGAATGTCTGCTGGGAATGCTGGAGAGAGGGTTCATTCCCAACAACGTCAGGCTTGCGCGTAGGCCGCAGGCCCGCGTAGCAGAGCTGCAACGCAGAACCGTGTGCAACTGCAAACAGCGGCCAAAAACAACCCCTCAACCAATATCTGCACCTTTTGCAACCTCGACCGAAGATGACGGTGTCGATGTCTTGTCCAGCTTCTTCCGCACAGCGTTCCGCACGGCTGTTGCTTTTGCCTTTAGTGTCGCTATCTCCATATCTCCCGGCCCTGAGGCCTGCTGGGTATGGCCGTCGCCGGTACCTTCGGCTCTAGCGGCTGAGGCATACAGCGTTGCTGCTTATGAGCGGGCTGTGGCGGGTCGGCGAGATGGGGCCAGTGATGGCCCCAATCTTGCCCTCTTCACGGACGACGCACAGCAGGCCATGGCCAGGTAGGCGGGGTGGGGTAGGGGGGTGTCGAGGGGTGTGTGTATAGGAGGGTTTTCAGACAGGAGGATGTTGAAGGGGTTCAGGTCGGCTGCCTGTCTGTCTTCACGACTCCCCTAAACTGCGAGTAGAATGTGGGTGTTTTGGGTGAACGACACGGCGCGAGCCAGCCGGGGGGGAAGGGGGGGCCGGAGGCGGGGACAACGAAAGATAACTTGGATATGCGCCGCGGGCCAGAGGTCAACACCGGGGGAGGGGGTTACTCCAGGGGGGAGGGGTATAAGGCCCCTCTGTACGCGGGGGCCCGTGGCGGGGTAGGCGTACGATGCCGTACCTGCTCGTCCCCACCTTGCACACACACACCACCGCCGCCCTGTCGCCGATGGCTTACACTCACAACCACACACACACACACTCGCAGGCTCCGTGAGTATGGCCGTTACGTGGAGTCCGTGTCCGCCTCCGAAACCGCGTGCGGGCCCCCCTGTACGGAGAACCGTGAGGTTCTGGAGCGGGCCTGGCAGGTGGTTGCCAGCGAGCACTACTCGGCCAATGGGGTCTTCACTCAGGCGGGCTGGGCGGATGAGCTTAGGAGGGTGATGGAGGTGTGTGTGTGTGTGTGTGGCGGGGGGTGGAGGGGGAGGGGAAGGGGAGGGGAAAGAGGGGTAAGCGGACTGAGCACTGCAGGGTGGGCGTTGTGGAGGGGAGGTGGGTCCACCCCACGGGGATATATGTACGGCTGGTTTTACAGATATGTGCACACATACACACACATACACACGTGCCTGTGTGTGTGTGTGGCGGGGTTTCAGGTTCTTTTTAGGGTTTTACAACTCCCCCCCGTACACAACCCCCCACTACCCTTACTATCCCCCACTCCGTGCCCCTCTCCCCCCTCCTCCAACCACCACCCCTCCCTCCCCCTCCCCATAAGGCCCGGGACGGGCTCCTGACCTCCAAGTCCGAGCTGCAGTCCGCCATCAGCGACATGCTGGGCAGTCTGAGGGACCCGTACACCGAGTACCTACCACCGGGCGCGTTTAGAAGGGCCCTACGGAGGCCACTGCCCAGGGAGCAGTCGTACCTTAAGGCGCAGTACGTCGGTGAGTGGATACGTGTGTGTTTGGGGGAGGGGTTTCGGGTGGGCGTATGTGGGGGAAAGGGAATGAGGGGGAGAGGGAAAAGCAGGTATGTGTTCGTGTTTGTGTTTGTGTGTGTGTATAATTGATATGGCCGGGGGAGAATCGGAGACCTGCCCGGGTGGGGGCAGATGGCGGTTGTAGGAAGGGGGGAAGGGGGGTTGCCGTCCCCCTGCCTTCCGCTGCCCCTCCCTCGGGCGCCATGACGATGATCAGCTGCCCCCGAGGCCGCCCGTTTCCCCGTCCCCCCCCCCCCTGGCCCCCTTCTCGGCCCTCCGGCCTAGGGCTAGAGCTGGGCCCCGTGGCCCCGGGCGGCGGCCGCGTGGTTCTGGCCCCGCTGGCGGGCTCCCCCGCGGAGGGGGCGGGTATTGCCCGGGGGGACAGACTTATCAGCATC
>NW_003307614.1:460209-461090 GCF_000143455.1 Volvox carteri f. nagariensis
GACGGGGGGGAAGGGGGAGGGGGGAAAATGTATGGAGCCAAGGGCGAAACACGCAGCTGCTGCTGTAAAAGGAGGGGCAGGGAGATTACATACATACATGCGAAGTCAAGGCTGCTTTCCCTCCACAACACTCCCCCACCCTCCCCTCTTCCCTCCGTTCCCCTCCCCATCTGTAAAAAACCCTAAAACAATAAAATGACAACGTTAGACGGCACGCCCGTCGATCAGTTGGTTCCGGAGCAGTTGCGGGCCCTCATGCGGGGCCCCGCGGGGTCTACGGCAACCCTGGAGTGGGTGCCGGCGCCCACGGCCAACGCCGGGGCGGCTGCAGCCGCTGCCGCGGTCTCCTCATCTGCCGTACCTGCCACCAAGCCCACCGCCCTTGCTCCCGCTCCGCCTCACATCGTAATGGATGTGGAGCGGCGCGACCTGCCGCAGCCGGCGATTAAGGTAGTACGACAGTTGTATCGCAATGGTGGTACGGCAGTAGTTTTGATTTTGCGTCTTCCGCCAGCGATAGGGCGAAGCACCACCGCCGCTCCCTGGGTTGGGTGGCTGCTGGTGCGACAAACCAATTTTAATTGTTCACCCGCTACCCCCCCTTCCCGGGGGTACACTCTTGTGCCCTGGCAGCAGCTTCACTCGTTTGTGGTTCATCTTTCCCCCCCTCCCGACCTCTCCGAACATCCGGCCCACCCCCTGCTGTCATTGAGCAGGTCTCCAAAATTCCGATGGGCCCTCCGGGATTCTATGTGACGTACGTACGGCTGCTGTACTTTGGATCCGAAACCACGGAGGGACTCGAGGCCGTCCTCCGGCGTCACGAGGGCAGTCCAGGGAATGTGGGGTACGTGCTGGACCTCCGGAACAACCCCGGTGAG
>NW_003307614.1:461140-462023 GCF_000143455.1 Volvox carteri f. nagariensis
AGGGGGGGGGGGGGGGGAAAGGGGCGAGGGGAGAGGGGGAAGGGGAGGGGGGAGGGCGAGGGGGGAAAGGACTCGGCAGCTAGTTCCTGTTTCTTTACGTAGCGACTTGGCCCGCTACGAAATGAGCACTAGGGGTCCCAGGTAACTTAGGGTCACATGCAGTATCCGCACATCACTCGTCCGTGGTTCCGGGCACTTATGCCCCTCACCCCTCCAACATACATACATACATACATACATACATACATACATACATACATACATACATACATGCCCATCCCCATCCCCATCCCCATCCCCACGAAGGCGGTGTCTTCGAGGAGGCGATTGCCAGTGCCAGCATGTTCCTGAGGCGAGGTGACGTCATCGCCAAGACCATCCGGGGCCCAGAGGGGGTGGTGGATACGGTGTGGCAGGTGCGCACGCGTGTGTGTATGGGTACGCGCGTGTGTGTGTGTATGGGTACGCGCGTGTGTGTGTGTATGGGTGAGGCTGTGTGGGAAGGGGAGAGGGGGAAGGGGGACTTGGAGCTCCAAGGGAGATGTCGAGGGGGAAAGATTGGCATTTAAGAGCGTGCGGTGGCCGGGCAGGGGGAATCGTTTTGGGGGCCTTATGCCCTCTCCCGTCCCCCGTCCCCCGGCGTGATTCCCCCCCTGGTGGTGTCCATCCCCCCTCCCTTCCCCCGTCCCCGTCCTGGCCATCTGTTCCGTACCCTCCTCGGGCCCCCCTCGGCCCCAACGTGGTTGCAGGTGTTTTCATTCGTACATTCTCCAACGGGCATCACGTCCTGGACCGCCGTCCCTAGGACCTGTACTGCACTGTACTGCACGTACTTGTGACTCCCAAGGCCTCAATCACACAATCACAATCGCATACACAATCA
>NW_003307614.1:462149-463297 GCF_000143455.1 Volvox carteri f. nagariensis
CACGACACGGACCCGGACCCGGACGCACCGCACGCAGGCTGGAAGTCTCCCCGAGGAGGTGTTTCCCCAACCACCGGGTCGGTTGGCGGTTAAACCTGTCGTACTATTGGTGAACCGGAGCACTGCCAGTGCGTCCGAGGTAGGTGGGGCCCCTGGGGGGGGAGGGGGGGAGGGGGGGGGGAGGGGGGGGGAGGGGGGGAACCTCTACTGGCAGGAGCGAGGTAAACAAGCTTCTGATATACTTGCATTATTGGGATAGTGCATGTGAGAGGAGATATCAACTGATTTTTTGCCCAACAAAGTGACATTTATATCCTAAATTAGCATTTTTTATCGAGAATATTTCGAAGGTCAATAATATTCGGGGGATTTAACTTTGGCAGGAGTTTTGCATAATCAAGGGGGAACGGAGAGGAGGGGAAAGGGAGGGGGAAGAGGAGCGATTGCAACTGTCCTGTCCGCAGTTACCTACCCCCAACCCCAACACATACAGACGCACTTCCGTAACCCTACCCACCCCACCCCTACTCCACCCCATCTTTTCCACACACCCCATGCGCACCCCTAGGTGTTTGCGGGGGCTCTTCACGACAACGGTCGGGGGGCTCTGCTCGGGGAGAGGACGTTCGGGAAGGGGCTGGTGCAGGTGCGTGCGTGTGTGTGTGTATGGTGACGGAGTGACGGGAGGTAAGGGACACACACCCCAGGTTGGGGGATATCAGGCGAGGGGTGCAAGAGGTCCGAAGTCTCCCCACCCGCCCCACAACACCCCAACAACGGCGGTATCCGTATGACACCCCCCCGGGGGGACCCCTCCACTCATCACCCCCTTTTCCCCTCCCCTCCCCTTTCCCCCCATACACATACACATACACACCACACGCCTGGACGCGCCCCTCAGTACTACTTCCCGCTGCGGGAGGGAAAGGACGGCGGAGTACGGGTGACAGTTGCAAAGTGAGTTGTGCCGTATGTCGTACGTTCCCTCATCATACAGGGAGGGAGAGACGATCGGAGGGGACAGCGGGTGGGGGGTGTGGGCGGGGAGAGGAGGAGGGCGGGGAAGTTAAAACGCTTGAAGGTCTTGAAGCACTTGAAGGTTCCATTTATTGGCTCTGAAGGAACTGGAGATTTAGGGTTCTACAATC
>NW_003307614.1:463347-475558 GCF_000143455.1 Volvox carteri f. nagariensis
GGGGGGGGGGGAGGGGAGGGGAGGGGAGAAGGGGGGAAGGGGTAGGTGGCGGTTGGAGCTCCGGTACTTGCCTGCGTGACAGACACTCTCCGGCTCTCGCTCTGGTCGCCATGAGCACTGCGTCTCGTCCAATCTCGTCCAATCTCGTCCAATCTCGTTCCTGGGCAGGTACCTGACTCCTTCCGGGTACGACATCAGCGGCCGGGGCTGGGGGCTGGCTCCTGACCGAGTGTGCACCGACTTCCCCCGAGGTGAGGTTGGGGGGGCCGGGGGGTTGGGGAGTCTCGTGTAGCCCGTGTGCGTGTGTGTATTTGTTACATATCGATCCGGGCCTGACGCTGGCCAGGGACACCTAACAGTATACCCCAACGGGAATGAGCGACCGCTGAAGCACTCTCCCTCGGCGGGGGGAGGAGAGGGGCGTGAGGGGCCACACTCCCCTCCTGCCCGACCGAGGGCGTGCAACGCCCCCCCCCGCGTTTCCCCCTCTTGTCAAGAGGAAAGAGAGCGCGGTGGCTACGAGGGCCCTCAAACAACCAACCTCAGCAACCGTGGCTGCGCCCCCCGAAGGGTCCTTCCACAACACCCGGGCGCCCCCCTCCTCCCCCCCGTGATGAGGGGCCGCCCTGCCGGCGGTGGTGCCGTGAGCCCGGAAGCCGAACCCTACAACCAAAACTGACCACCCTACGTCCCTCCTCAACGAACTACCGGGCAAAATCCAAGCCACGCAAAGTTGTATCAGGCCCTGTGTGCGCGTGTGTGTGTGTGTGCTCATGTCGATGACGGCCAGCGTTCCGGGGAATGGGGGGCGAATTATGAATCCAGGAGCTCCCAAGACCTCCAGGCCGGGTTGGCGGGAAAGAGAAGTTCCCCCCCGATTCCCCACCGGGGGAAACACACTTGTGCACGGACGGGGCGGGAGGGAGGGGGCTCCAGCAGCACGGGGAGGCTCAAGGTGGACTCACCTGTGTTTCTCACCTGACCTCCTCCCCCCCCCCTGCGCTCCTCGGGGGCCTTCAGGGCTCGGGGTTGGCCAGGTGGGGCCCTCCCTCACTTCCCCGCAACCAACCAACCCCTCAACCAACCAACCCCCTCAACCAACCCCCACAACCAACTCCCTCAACCAACCCCCTCAACCAACCCCCTCAACCAACCCTCTCAACCAACCCCCTCAACCAACTCCCTCAACCAACCCCCACAACCAACCCCCTCAACCAACCCCCTCAACCAACCCCCTCAACCAACCCTCTCAACCAACCAACCCCCACAACCAACCACCCCCCTCTGCCGCCCAGGTGAGCTGCCCACGGGGCTGCAGCACTCCGACCAGTGCATTCGCCTGGCGGCCGCACTGTTCGCGGAGAAGTCATGAAAGTGAGGGGCACCGAAGGGGCGATGGGAGAAGTGTGGAGCTGCGGATTACCTGTTACAGAAAGCAACAGCAGCAGTAACAGCAGCAGTAACAGCAATACTGGTGGTAGTGATATTGGCTACAGCTGCAGCTACTGCCGCAGCTTCTGTTTTGTTCGCTGCGGTGCTAGTTGACCTAGTTGACCTATTTTTGCCTGTGGGAAAGGGGGAGAGGGAGGGAGAGGGACAAGGCCAGCTGCGGTATGACGGCGCTGGTGTGGTGGTGCTGGTCCGTCCCCCCCCCCCCGCCGCCTCGAGGACGCGGGAAGTCGCATCCCTCCATCCCGTCACCCCCGTTCATCAGGAGGGGGGTTGGGGGTGCGGGGGAAATGAACACACCCACAATGCGAAGGGTCACCTCGAGCCGCGGGAGGAGAGGAGAAAACGTAAAGAGAAGAAAAAAATATCAATCGTAGCGAACAGCACAACATCGTAACATTAGTCTTAAGTATGGCTGGCATTGCATCGTCGTGGTCATCATCGTCGTTATGGTCGAGTGGTTAGTGGTCGCGGCACCAGCCAGGGGGGGGAAGTGGGAGGGGGTCTGAGGGCCCCTGACGGTTAGGACGCCCCACTCCCACTGTACGGCACCACTCTGTCCTTTCCCCCTACTTGCCGTACACAGCTCTGTCCCATCAGCCCTTTCCGCGCATCGCTGTTGAGATAAGGCTGTACCAGGGTACCCCTGGTGGCGGTGTACCTTTGGTGACGGTATTTTGTTTTAGTTTTGTTGTGTGATGTCGCCATAACCACCACCGCCGCCATGACCACCACCGCCGCCGGCAGTAGCAGGGGCAGGAGGACGAAAATGGGTTTAGAGCTGTTAGAGCTGTGTGAAAGTAACGGCCGCTGTTGGGGCGGAATTTAAAGGCGGCGGTGATTGAGGGGAAAGGGGAGGAGGAGGAAGCAAAAGGAGGCGGCGAAGAGGAACTGCTCGTGCACGTCACGGACGTCACGTCACGGACGTCCGGGGGTTCGGATGTGGCGAGGCTCTTCCTGAGGTCGGGAGCTCTGGAGGGAGGTGTGCGGAGGAACTGAAGGCGGCCTGCGGACTTGAAGGGCAGCGAGCAGAGCAGGGCGCGCGCTTTTGCAGGGGGGGGGGGACGCGCCCCAAGCGCCCGGATTGGCAGGTAAGGGCGGAAACACGGCCCATCTTTGTCGTGTTGTACATTTGTACGGCGGCCACGTCAGCAGTATACTTTGCTGTGTGGGGGTTGGAGGCGCGCGCGGGAGGTGCGCAGCTGCCCATGCCCGTTTGTGTATTTGTAAATTTTTGTAATTTTATCAAGTTGGGATTACGGCGCTATGTAGTTGGAACAGTTAAAATCACGTAAATTGCATCACGGGATTGCGCCGTACATCGCTCTGCTGCCGGTGCTGTCTTGCTATTGATGTTGTTGTTGTTATCGCCCTGTTGTAGCCGCCCGTGACGGCCCGGTAGTCAATTTATTTGTTTCAGAAGGAGTGGAGGAGGGGCAAAGGGTGGAGCAGATGGTGCAGGATTGACGTGTGGTGGGTGTACGACGTATCTGATCATGTAGATTACATGACATGACAGCACAGCGCGGGGGTGTTCGCCGCCCGCCATCTGGATCTCGTTAGCGCTCAACCAGTAGCAGTGTAGGGGCGGCACCTCTTTTGCCGTACCGTGCATTCTGGGGGATGTCCTCATGGCCCCTGGGGTATGGGCAACTACGGCGGGGAGGTGAGGAGGCGGGAGGAGAGGATGACGACATTGGTGTTAATGTTGTTGATGATGGCGATGAACGAAATTTACTTCAGGAGCCTCCAGGTGTCTCCTGCAGTCTCACGCAGTGGATGGAGAGGATGTGAAGGAGCTCCTGACGTGTCGTCTACCAGTCGCCTCTCGGGCACCCCCCCAACATGCACCGGGGTCGCCGCCTCCCTTTAAGGAGGAGTGGGTGGTGCTGCGGCTAGTCGGGCAGCACCGCCCATTTCGCTCCTCTGTCTGTCTGTCTGTTTGCCTGTCTCTATTTTTGACGATCGTCTTGGTGGTGGTGTGGGGATATTACATATCAGCCAAGATGCCCATATCACCGCCACCTCCCCACTCGGTTTGAGTTTTGGGACCGTTAGCCCCATTCAGGGATACTGTTATTGGCTATATGTCTGTGGGCTGTAATGATCGACGAAAGCATTGGCAGTTTTTAGATGTGCTGCTCGCCCCCGTTGTAATATAGCCTGGTGTCCCAATATATATCGGAAGCTCGTGCAGCACACCACCACCACCACCAGACACGGCGCGAAACAATCCGGTCCTCCAGCTGCCTTCCCGACATCTTCTCATCTTCGCAGGATCTTCACCACGTAGCCGCTCGTCCCGCAACCGTTCAGCATTTACAGCTCATCATGCTGCCACCGCACATGTTTGCGCTTGATCCACATGCTTCCACCCCCAAGCGCAGGAAGACCAGGAAGACCAGCGCGCCACCTTGATGAAGCAGTAAGGTAGCTAGCTATACACACACAACCCCTCGGCGGTCTTGCAACAACTAAATGCTAATCAAGGTGTTGCTTAAGCTTTGAAGAACCCTCCCGCGGCGCACCTTCTCGACTCGGTGACAGAGTGATGCAGTGCTTGTATTGATATGGAAGACTAGCGTGAAGCAAAACGTATCGGAGCAATGAAATCATTCCACCCATCATCATTCCCGTCGTTGTCATTGTCATGAGCAGCAGTAAGGAACGCAGCGCGGCTCCTCACCAACCTCACAGGACCGCAGCAGCAGTCCTCTCCACGGCTCTCAAACCCCACACAAACCTACCTACACATCCCCCATCCCCATCATCCGCCCCAGCTCCCGTTTCCATGTCATCCTTTTCCGCTCCAATCCCCGCCACCACACACAGGCTCCTCGTACGATCCCGCCGCCGCCTCTTGCCGGCCCCCCCCGGGCAGTTAGCTCCTCCACGCCTCGGGTGGTTAACTGCTCCCCCCCAACACACATACACTTGTCACAGCGACAAGCACCTTTCGCCCCAGGTCTCGAACCCTCCAAGCTCTAGTACTCTATCGCTGCGGTCGAAGCTGTCAGCCGTCCACAAATGATGGCAATTCACTTCAATGCACCCCCCATCCATTTCACACATGCCATGACACACATGCCACCCCTCACTGCGCCAACGAATGATTAACGGAAGCGAAGCGGTTGAAGGTAACGGAGGAAACACGGAGGGAGGAAGGAAGTCCTCACCTCCTTCCTTCCGCCGTATCATGTCGGTCATGTCGCCCACCCCCGCGTGTTGTGTCCTACGCTCCTGCGCCCACCCCGCCTACCCGACCTGCACCGGTTTCTTCTTTTCGAGAATAACAAGACACCCCCACCAGGAGGAACCCCAGTCCTTCCTCCCGTCGTGCTGCGCTGCACCGCGTGTGAATCCCTTCAGGTCCCACAACAGACACAACATGCACCAGAACACACAAACACAAAACCACAAAGAACAACCTGGGTTGCCTCAGGTTGGATGAGACGACCTCGCCGATAGACCGAGACCGGGCTCAAGAGCCGTCACACATCGACGGCTGCGTGACAGAGCCGCTCAACACATGTAGTGTTATGCCTATTACAACAACGAGGTCCAGAACGCAAAAGGAATGAACGTCGAGCATATCCCCTCGCCGTGACCCCCCAGGGGCAAAAGCCCTGAGCCAACACGCCGCTCCTTGCTTCCCACCCTCCGGCCCTCGGAGCCACCCCAGTACAGTACAACAGTGCTCAAACTTACGCAAAAAATGCTCTTCTTAGCTAAAACTAGCGAAAATCGTACCCAGTAACACCAAGCATTTGCAGGAGCTTACGAGACCCTGGACCCGCTGCGAGTGCCCAGCTCTTCCCCACCCCTATTGCCGGGCCTCTCCTCCTTCCGCCGCTGCGGGCCACCCGGCAAATAAGTGACTGGTAAACTGGGAACGACAGCGGTTCCGGCCGCCGCCGACCGAAAGCAAGCGTGAGCCGCAGCTTCTCCACACGACATCAGTGCGCGTCGTCCACGCGTGCCCATCAAAAAAGTAGCAGGCACATAATGACGAAGGAGCCCAACATTAACAGGAGCCGCGAAAGAAATGCCTGAAAGCAGCAGGAATATCGCAGCCTCGTGTAGCCCAGCTGAAAGGCCTGGCCAAAGGCAAGATACACATACAAAATCGCACCTGATGTTGCTGCTCTGGCGTGAGCGCCTCGTTGTACCCTTGGCCGGGTCCCAAGTGAAAGCCAAAAAGCGAAGGAAAAACTCCCTGTTGTGTCTGCCCGGGGCTGGCCGCCTGCGATAAACGGGGCGAATACGACCTGACCGAGCTGAAGGCGCGCGAAACAGCCAAATACGAACACCAGTCCTCGATGATGCATACCGGCACTGGAACAGGACGCTGCCCAGCTGGCCGTGGCGGCACAGGCTTGACCGCCTCCTGCACCTTGCTCGCCGGCTCGGAACCTCGCCCGTATATTGGCACCACCTTATCGATTTCCACTCCCGCTTTGCAAACTGGGCACGCCCTGCTGCACGCCTGTACTTGCATCCACCTATTCACCAAGAAGCTTGGATCAACGGCCAAGTCACACACATTTCCACCCTTCAACCGATAACCGCACCTGTACAGACACGGCCAGCAGAAAAGGTGCCCGCAAAGAGTTACCACAGGCTCTTTTGCTAGCTCCAGGCAAATATTGCACTCGAAGGCTGAGCTGTCCCCTTCAGAATGGTCATCCGTGGTCACGGCTTGGGCACAAGCTGGTTTGCTCAGGTTATCCTCCGCAACAGTTCCCACAGCCTCATCCTGTGAGGCTTGTGGCGCAGCTGCCTGCGGCTGTTCTTGGGGAGCCAGCACAGCGCTATCGGCAGCGCTTGCCATGCCGCTATATTTTTTCAAATACCGTCTACACTTGGATGAAAAGCAAAATAATGCAAGCCCTCAGGGCTCAGGGGTAAGCTCTTAGAAGGTTTCTGCAAACCTAATCTGCAAGGCGAGACGCTTAACAGTCTGTCCTGATATTTGTAGGTTCAAAGCGCAAAAAGCTATTCACGGATTATGCTCATAACGCTTAACCTTGGCTAGGACTGCGGACAGGTAAAACCTTTTGGGGCGCTCATTCCGTCGTACTGATGATGCACAAGACGCTGATGCCTGAACCTAGGTAGGGTCCTTTTCATTATTTACATTCCGTTACCGCGCAAAACTGCAGCTGCAAATGGCAAATAAACCCCAAAGGGCATCCGTACTGTACTTCATAGCGGTAACCGCATTCAAAGTAAAGTTCCTGATGCAAGCACGTCAACCTTTCCTCACCTGCATACACTCAAGAAACGCTGGACCCCTATACGACGTGCAAGGTCTCCAAGCGACCGCCCCAAATCGTCACGTGCCTCCAGGCAGTACAAAACATGCCAGAACCACATTTCGGTTCTGGAGCAGCTCCACGCACCCCTGCCCCGACCAACGCAATCCAAACACCCGATCAACCACACGCGCTAGCCTGGCCTCCCGCCCCTCGCCCTCCTGCCACCCCGTACCCCACTGCTGCTGCTGCTGCTGCGGTTGCTGCGGTTGCTGCGGTTGCTCACGCCATGCCCCCCCACTCTCCCGCATCCCCCCTCCACTTCCACTCCTCCTCCTCCTCGTCCCTGTCACGGACCCATTCCGCTCTACCGCCATTGCGCCTCCCTCTCCCCCTCTCCACCCGCCTCTAACCCCCTCCTCCTCCCCTCCTACGGAGCCACTACACCCACCCACACCCATCTCGCTCTCCACCGCCACCGCCTCCACCGTCACCGTCACCGCCGCTGTACCACCCGCACCTGCACCTGCACCCGCATCCAACCTGCCTCGCCCCGACAGTCCCGCTACGCCTGCGCCTTGCTGCCGCTCCCCCTTCTCCCCCTTCTCTCGCGGCTGTAGCGGCTGTTGCTGTGCCAGCAGCCCTGGCAGTAGCCAGCAGTGGCAGGGCTGTACGACCAAGGCGGGTCTCGGCGCGCCATGCAGCATCATAAGGGCCTTATGCGACCACGGCACGGTCAGTGCAAAGACCAGCAGCGCAGGGGACGGAGCGCCGTCCAGCAGCAGCGCGGCCAGTCGGTTCCCCTGCGGTGTGGTGGGGTGTGGTATGGTGTGGTGTGGTGTGCTCATTCATGTCGGGACGGGAGCAACAGTGCAACGCTGAAGGGATAACGGTACAACGGTACAACGGTATGATGACTCCGTTAGATTGGACGCGGGAGCAAACATCCAGGCCGCAGTCTCCCCCCATATCACCCACATCACCCCGGCCGCCCCCCACCCACCCCGCAGCCACCGCCAGCCAACGTGAATACCAACGGAACCACCACCACCACCCCCGCCTTCCCCACCACCGCCATCTCCCCCCACCTCCACCCCAACCCATTGCCCAACTTATTCCGTACAACCCCAAAGAAGCCCAAGGGCGTAATACCCCCCCAAACCCGCCAAGTCCCAACACACACACACACATACGTACATACACACATACGTACATACAATAGCAAATTACGGGAGAGCCTCCCCCACCGCCACCCACCTGCGGACTGAACTGCAGCGCCGCCACCCCCGACTGGGACAAGCCCCGGAGCAGACACGGCAGCTGCTGCTGCTGCTGCTGGGGTCCGGAGGGCCGAGCGGGAGGGTGAAGGGGAAGGGGAGGGGGAGGGGAGGACGCCGCAGTAGTAGCAGTAGCAGTAGTGGCAGTAGTAGCAGTAGCAGTAGCAGTAGCCGCCAGAGCGGCTGACGAGGACAGCGATGACGAAGACGGCCAGGGCCCCATGGCGCCTAGAGGCCGCCAGGATGAGGACGAGGTAAGGGAGCAAGTGGAGGACGCGGCGGACCTCAAGGCAGCGGCGGAAGGGCCGAAGCCGCCACTGCCACCGCCACCGCCGCTGCCGTCAGCACCAGCACCAGCACCACAGCCATTGCTGGCGCCGCTGGCGGCTGCGGACGCAACCGCAGTCGCTGACCCCAATTGTGGTGGTGTCGTACATAGCGGTGCCATGTCCCCCCCCCAGGTCGGCGGCGATGGCGGAGCCGCCGGGGGGGAAAGCAGCAGCGCGTCAGGTCCAGGCTGCAGAGGCAGCTGCCACGTGGCGTTGCCGTACTCCAGGTCGTACACAGTGATGAACTGGGGCTCGCCCGAGGGTGAGTTGGCGGCCAGGGGCGGAGCCACCGCGAGCTGTGCGTGTACGGGGGAGGGGATGTGTTGACGGTCCCGGTGATCAGCGGAGGGGAGGGGGCATTGCGAATACGGATGTCGCTGAGGCGGCCGGGGGGAAGTGGCGGGTGACCAATAGTGGCCTGGGACCTGCAGCGGTCTCCCGGCCATCTCCCGGCGACACGGCCCGCTAAGTAAAGAAACAGGAACTAGCTGCCGAGTCCAAAGGCGAAACAGCGAAATGACCACCTAGACGCCGAGATCACAAGAGTAAAAAAGCGAAAAAGCAAAGGAGCCCGTAGCAGTAGTGGTAGTACCAGTAGCAAAAGGTCAGGCGGCCAAAGGCGGAGAAGAGCAAAGGCTAACGAAAGGTGTACGCCGACCTAGCGGCGGAAGTAATGAACGATATTATTTTGCACCACTTATCTGCTGCTGGCAAGCTGCTCGCTGACATGCATGCATGTGTTCCTCCCAGCCCCCCCCCCCCTCCAGATAACACGGCCCTGGCCCGACCAACCCGACCAACTCGACTCGGCCAACCCGACCAACGGCACCCTTCCCCCGGTGCGAAGGGGACGGGAGGAGGGAGCACAACACCGCGAGAGGGGAGGGGAGGGAAGGGGTTGGAACTAATTACCAGCTGCCTCTCCCACCCACTCGACCATCCGCGGCTCCAACAGAGGCCACACTACTCGCTCCCGATTCATGTACGTACATACATACACACTCTCTAGCGGAGGACGGGAAGATCGGGAGGAGGGGGGAAGGTGCCACAAACACCGCCCCTGCGGCGTACGACAACGTTACCCAAAGGCCAACAAACCAAAGCAGAATCCTCCTCCCGGAGCTTAATCCCGCTTCCACCCTTCGCTCCCCACCACATGCATACACACACACACACACACACACACACACGAACACGCACACACCTGCATGCTAGCGGCGTGAAGCGCCGTACACGGCAACACGGCCGCCAGGTCCGCCGCCAGCAGGTAGGCGGGTCCCGTCAGGTCAGGCCGTCCTCGTGCCGCCGGCGCCGCCAGCGCCCTGGCCAGCCCCGCCCCCAGCGCGGGAGCTGCGGCCGCCAGCGCGCACCTCCCCGGCCGGGAGCGGGTGAGGCGGGAGAGGGCAGCGCCCACCAGCGGGTGCAGGGGCAGGGCCTCGGCTGCTGGACGGAAGGGGGGTGACGTGTGAGGGTGGGGTGTGAGGGTGGCACGGTAGGTCCACATGAGGGTGGTACGACAAATGGGCGAAGTGGGGGCCCGTGTGCTGCAATCCGCAGCGAAGCTGAGGGCTGGTTGTGGTGGTGGTGGTGGTGGTGCAGGGCAGGATGCCGCAGACCGAGTTACGGCACGAGTGCGGCGCCGTACACGGAAGGGAGACGTGCGCGCCCTCTCCCCCCCCCACCTCTCAATTCTCCCCCCTAAAGCCGCCTCTCCTCTGTGTTTCGTGACCTGACCAACACCCCCAACAACGGAGGATGTTGTGCAAGTGCCTTGGCCAAACCACCTCGCACCGCCTTCCATGCTTCCCTCCCCTCCCCACCCTCTGATGGCCACCCTGTTGTTACCCCACCCCCTCCTTCTTCCCCCCACCCCACCCCCCTTTCCCCCCTTTCCCCCAACCTCCGCACCTCCAGGGAATCTGGACAGCCCCTGGAGCAACCCCTCCATGTCCAATGTAGCCACCGCCGCTAGGAGCCGTACAGTCTGGTCCGCCAAACGCTGTGCAGCCCGCTGCGGAGCGGCGGCGGCGGCGGCGGCGGCAACGGAGGGCTGCGACGACAGCCACGGCAGCGGCGGCGGCGGCGGCGTTTGGTGAGAGGCTGTGTGATGGTGGTGGTGATGCTGGTGGTGGTGGTGGTGGTGATGTGAATAAAGCGGAGGAAAACCGTGGCGGCCGCACGGCATGGTGGTGGCGACGTCGACGTCGTACGACGTGGAAGTGCCGTACGATGACGGATCCATGGCACCTGGCGGCGGAAGCGGAATCACCTGGATAAGGTGCAATAGCCTGCGCGGACATACATACATACACACACGGAAACTGATGTCAGGGTTGTTGTTACAATATTCATCGGACCGATGCCAACCCGTAAGACACGGTACACTAGATTTATGGCAGGTGGCTGGCAGAGGTTAAGGCCTGACTTCTGCTCCCGGAGATCCTGAGTTCAAATCCGCCTGCCGACTCCTCGGTGTGTGAGGGGTGATGAAATGGGAGGTGGCCCCCCATCTAGAGGACGGTGTAGGACGTGATAAAATCAACTTGCGAGCTGACCAGGAAGTAAGTTGAGGCGCCGTTGATCCGCTAGATTTGGTTGGATGCTGGTGGTGAGTTGCCGAACCCAACGAATACACTCTCAAGTCGGATGGCGTAAATGGATTAGGGTGCCCCTCTCGCACGGGAGAGCAGGGAACTGCCTCCAAGGGAAAGGGGGCCGCTGGTGAAGCTCCTGTACCACCCTGTAACGACATACATACACACCCAGGAGAGGGCCTTCCTTGCCTTCCGAGCAGCGGCAGGAGACGTACTGAGCGCGATGGTGGGGGCATTAGGTCGGGCATGATTCCTGAACAACAACTCTTCTCCTGTCCTCCTCCTCCGCTCGCGATGCCACCCTCACACACAGACACACAGACAGACACACAGACACACAGACAGACACACAGACACACAGACAGACACACAGACACACAGACACACAGACACACAGACAGACACACAGACAGACAGACACAGACAGACCGCACCCCCCACACACACCTTTCCACGAAACTACCCCATGGCTGTAGCTGCTGCCGCCACAGCACCGCCCGAGGGCCCGACAGCGCCGCCGTCAGCATCGCCGCCGCCACCTCCGGCAGTAGCACACGGCCATCGGCTGTCCACAGCCCACCGCGCTCTGGCGGTGGCTGTAGCGGCGGCGGCGACGATGGCGGAACATGTGGCAACTCAAGGTATCCGCCGGCCTGTACGGCAGTCGGCGACTTCACCGCGGCGGCGGCAGCGCCACCGCCAGCCGCTGCCTTGGAAAGCGGCGTCAGCGGTAGGCACAGCAGCTCTACAAGAGAAGTAGCGGCGGCAGCGAGCAGCTGTTGCGGTACAGCATCAGCGTGCGCGAGGCACGCAGCGGCGGCAATCACGGCGGCCGGGTACAGGCGCTGGGCTGGTGGCGGAGGCGGTGGCGGAGGCGGCAGAGGCGCCGTACCAGATGGCCGCCGGTGGCGGAGCATGTGGAGCTGCGGTGCTCCGGAACCGGCGGTGGCGGTGGCTGGTGGTGCTTCCCACGGAGCCGAGGCGGCTGTAGCAGCAGCACCAGCTCTAAGCTGCAGCACCGCGGTTGCTTGACAGGGCAATAGCAATGACAATGTCGGTGGCAATGACGATGATGACGGAGACGCGGGGTACGTGTCCGCCGTCGACGCCACCGCTGGCGTGTGTACGACGACGGGCTTAGTATACGCGGCGAGCAGCCGCTGCGCCGCTTCCCTGAGCCATCCCTGGCCCCC
Source organism: Volvox carteri f. nagariensis (assembly GCF_000143455.1). Lineage (NCBI taxonomy): Eukaryota > Viridiplantae > Chlorophyta > Chlorophyceae > Chlamydomonadales > Volvocaceae > Volvox > Volvox carteri. Next base: position 475,445 of record NW_003307614.1, read on the forward strand.
CCTGGACAACCACTGCCGGGCGAATACCGCCAGGTCGGGGTCGGGGTGCAGAAGGGCGTGTCGTAGAGGACGTCGAGGTGCTCGGGAGGGCCCCGCCGCCGCCGCCGCCGCTGT
>NW_003307614.1:475608-498001 GCF_000143455.1 Volvox carteri f. nagariensis
GCGGCGGCGGCGGCGGCGGCCCGCTGCTCCGCCACCGCGTCCCTTGTTGTCACGAGGCACAGATGCCGCACCCCGCTGGCGGCACGTACGGCAGCCCGCGTTGCTGTCCCTGTCCCGCAGCAGCTGAGGAGGGCCCCCGCCAGCGACACCAGATGTAGCAGCCGTACGGCGGCGGCCAGGTGGTGGTGGTCCTCCGGGTCTCCCCCCCGGGGGGGGAGGGGCTCAAAGGTCCATGGCGGCGAGGCGGGGGAGGGGGAGGAATGCAGCGTACCATCCACCTCCGCCTCCGCCTCCGTCACCTCCTCGAGTGCTACGTTTGCTGGCTGCGGAGGGAAGGACATGCGTGTGCGTGTTTGTAAGTGTATTTGTATGTGTGTGTTTGCATGTCTGTGTGTGTGTATCTATGTGTGTGAAAGAGGGGGAGGACGGGAAATAAGCAAGCGCGGGGCCCTCCAGTGCCGCCCCTTCGGCATGTCCGTATTCCCCTCCGTAAGAGTGTCCTAATCAGCATGGCAATGGATACACACACACACATACACATACACACACACACACACAGAACCCTACCCCTACCCCTCATCATCACCCACCTGCGGCAACCCCAGCGCCACGAAGGAGCCACACGCCGACAACAACGCAGGCTGCACCAAGCAGAGGCCCTCAGCGTCACCAGGACTGCCGTACATCTCGTACGGCTCATCAAAAAAATGTGGATCCGGAATGCGACGCTGCTGCTGTTGCGGCGGCGGCAGTGGCGGCAGCGGCGGCGGCCAAAGTGGTTCCTGAAGGCTGCATCGCGACGAGGAGCCGCTGGGCACTGCACTCACAGTCGCCGCCGCCGCCGCCAAAGAGGCGGTATGCGCTCTGCCAGCGTCGCCGTCACTGTCCCCGCCGCCGCAACTCCCAACGCGGCTGCCGACCAGTCCACAGCCACCACCGCCATGACAACCAGGAGGGCGCTCTTTCCCGTGGCGGTCACAAACCTCAAACGGCGGCGCCGAGTGGGCCCGATGCCGCGGCGGCGGCGGCGGCGGAAATGCCGTACCCCCGACGGCGCCGTCAGGACGAGTCGTAACTGTAATGGCGCTGGTGTCGCCGCCGTCGCCGTCGTCATCAGCCCGTGGACCTCCGTCAGCATTGGCCTCGTCGTACAGGATACCCACCTCTAGGAGCCCCTCCTCCAACAGCAAATCCACGCGGGGTTCCATCGTCCAGGAGTGTAGTACACTGAGGAGCGACATTAGGGCCCTCGCGCCGCTCATCACGTCGGCGGCAGTGAGCGCCGCCGCCCCCGCCGCCGCCGCTGAGGATTCGTCTAGGGAGGGCCGGCCACTGCTGCTGCTACCTCCGCCGCCGCTGAGGCTGCGGACGCTGCGGTCGGCCTCGAGGCTGAGACGCGAGGGCCCGGTGCCACCCCGGGAGAACGGCTGCGGCTGCTGCTGTGGCGGCGGCGGCGGGGAGCGATCTCTGGAGGCGGCGGCGGCGGCGGGTGTTATGTCCACCGAGCCGCGGCGAGATGGGCAAAGGGAGGTTGAGAGGATGCTGGGGGAGGGCATCACGGGGGAGCGGAGGCCTCCATGCGTCGGACTTAAGCCGTACGGCGGTTGGTACGGACTGCCCCGGAGGACTACTGGTGACCCACGGGACACGGGTCTGAGCGGCGCAGCAATCGGATTGTCAATGCCGCCGCCAATGCCGCCGCCGCCGCGGCCGGCAGCGGACGACGGCGGCGATAGTGACGCCAGGAGCGCCTCGCCATGGATCGCCGCGAGTACGACGTCCGGACGATGGCAGTACAAGGTACGGAAAGATCCGCCGTACGCCCACACCGGCTCTAGACAGGGCCTTGACGACGCCGATGCGACTAGTGCCGCCGGAGGCGGGAACGCACTTGCTGCTGCTGCTGCTGCTGTGGTGGCGGCGGCACAGTATTGCTGCGTGTGCGGATGTTGTTGTTGGTAGCCCGGATGCACCACCTGGTGGTGGTGGTGGTGGTGGCAAAGGTAGTGCACGGGAGGCGGCGGACCACGCGGACGATGATGGCTTCCAGCAGCCGGCGGTGGCGGTGGCGGCACGGCGCCTCCTCCTCCTCCTACTCCTGCCGCCGCCGCCTCATCCAGCAGGATGGCCGCGGCTTCGGCGCCGACTGCCACTCTGTCCAGGGAGGGGGCGGCAGGTGCCAGATCGAAGACCGCCACTGTCCATTGGCCCCGCGGGTCGCGACCGCCGCAAGCCAGGAAGCCCCTGCACGAGGTTGGGGAGGTCGGGGGTGAGGGGGTGGGAGGGGTGAGAGGGGTGAGGGGGATAAGTGCCCGGAACCACGGACGAGTGATGTGCGGATACTGCATCAGGAGGTTGTGACAAACCCCGATGGGGACCTGCAGTGGCCTGGGAAGTGCCGGAAAGGGGGGGGGAGTTAGAGGCGACTGAATGAGGGCGAGGGGGGTTTCGGAGCGGGGAAGCAGTCACCGCCCTGTACGGGCACCTGTCGCCGCATTGGACGTCACGCACCGGCGAAAGGTCCAAGACACGACCTCAGGCATGCCGTACGGGAACGTACGGCACACCCGTATAATGCAACCTCGCTCCAGACACACCAGCGCCACGCTCCCGTCCTCTGCAGCGCTCACGACGCATTGCCGAAACTCCGGCGGTGCGTGGGTTTCGGAGCCGCGCGGCAGCAGAACCCGTCGTACAGGTCCGCCGTGGGGGTGCAGCGCGAACGCCGGTCGGCCGAAGGCCGCTGCGTGTGTATGCCAGCCGCGGAGGGATCCGTCGGAGCCGCCCGTCAGCAGGATGTGCCGTACACGGCTGGCGGATTCTCCGCCACCGCCACCGCCGCCGCCGAATGATGTGTATTGCTGGTTCATTCCGGACCCCCCTAATTCCCCCCTCCTGGTCAACGTGGTGGTGGGGGATGGGGGTGGGGGCGGCGAGGGCGAAACGGGTGCGTACGAGGTGTTGGTGAAGGTGGCGGCGCTTTCCCCGGCCCCATGCGTCTCGGGGTTTAGCTGCGGGTTGTTCCTGCCCTCCCCCACCCTCACCAGCACCTCCAACTGCATCGGGAAAGGGGGGAAGGGGGCTCAGGTGGGGGGGGAATGGGGAGAGGGCAGGGTGGTACGGCATGCACGCAGGTCCGCCTGATGTGTTCTCCTACGGGGTACTTCCCCCCGTCAACCCCCTCATACACTGCCAGCTGCACACACGTCACGCCGTACCTCAAACCCCTGGCTCACCTGGCACGTCAGGGGCCCTATGTGGCCGTACATGCTGCCTAAGCGACCTGGCCGCAATGTAGCCACCGCGCCCGACGGCAGCCGCCGCGGCGCCAGGGTGCGCGCCGTACAGCCAACTGCGGCACCGTTGCCGCCGCCGCCGCCAGCCGCCCCTCCGGGAATATCACTGAGACCGGGACACACAACCCCGTCGTCGTCGCGCTCCTCCGGCTCCGACCCCTCCGGCTCCGAAACCCGGAGCAGCCATGGTGGCTGTTTCTGCTTCCACTGGCCAAGTAGACCCGGTGGCCGATGTACGGCAGGGACCGCGTACGCGCCCGCGTCACAGTAATGCATCGCGCCATCGGCCGTACAATGCAGTACGACTGCTTCGTTCTTGTCGGTCCCGTCGCACAGGAGTATGGACGTGGACACCACAGTCGCCGACGCGGCGGCGGCAGCGATGGCGGCATCAGCGGCGGCGGGGGCGCTGCTGCAGCCGCGCGTTGCCTCCCGCGCGTCCGTCACTGCCGCCGCTGCCGTCGTCGACCTCGGTGATCCCGGTGAAGACGACGATGACGCCGCGTGAAATTCAGAGTTCGAGTTGTACAGCCGACTACGAGCCTTCACTGCCCCATCCCTTTCCCCAGCTCCGTCGTCCCCGCGGCGACGGGCGCCCCATCGTTCGTACAAGCAGGTGGGAACGTCAACACTGCCGCGATCGTGTATGCCGTACGGATTCTGCCGACGCACCCGTCCACTCTTGCAGTTACCGTTAGCAGCCACCGCCGCAGCCCTCGCATCTACCCGAAACCCGTCGCCGCCGCCGCCGCCTCTTCCGCCACCGCAGCCAGCGGCTGCTGCAGCACCCACGACAGTGGCGGAGGCGTATCCAACGCCACTGCGAGATCGCTTTGTGCCGTACATTCCACATACACGCCGGCGCGCCTGGTCGGCTTCCGTGTCCCGCCCCACGTCATCCCCAGGGCCATCGCTGCAGATGCCGCCGCCACCGCCGCCACCAACACCGCCGCCGCCGCCTTGGCTCCCCTCGCCGCCAGCGTCCATTACGACACCGTTGCGCCCTAACCCCTGGAGGTCTTCGCCGCCCTCATAACGCCAGAAACGACAGCGCATGGTGCGTCCGCCGCCGCCGCCGCCGCCAGCGCCTTCGCAAGCGGAATTTCCAGCACAGGGCGCATGGGCCCCGTGGGCCGATACGAGACCTCCGCCGCCGCTGCCCCCCCCAGCACGACGCATAGCATGCCGGTGGCGGAACGCGTTTGCGCGCCAAGCTGCTGCCGCTGCCGGCACCTTTGTCGCACCTGTCCAGCCGTCGTGCAGCGACCCCACCAGCGGGGCCGCCGTTGCCGGCATCAAATACGCCGCACCCGCCGCCGCTACAGGCGAAGACCCCTCCACCCGACCGTCGGAAGACGCCGCCGGCGGCGGCGGCTGCTTCGGCAACTGCGGCGGCGGCCCCGCAGCCCTGTGTGTGCCCCAGTGCCGGCGGTTTAGCGGCCATTGCAGCACCGACACAGCTGCGGGTGAGCTGCCCCTCGGCAGGTGGCCCCAGTGGTAGCAGTGGACCGCCAACAGGCAACAACCTGACAGCAACCCGCCGCCGCCGCCGCCGCCGCCGCGAGTACCGCCACGGGGACCCGCCGTTGGCCAAAGTCCGCATAAGGTCCGACATTTCAGAGAGTCCGACAGCCCTCCTGTTGGCAAAGACGAGGGCTGCTGATTTCCGCCACCGCCGCCGCCGCCGTTGACAGTAGCGGTGGTACTGCAATTCGCACGCAGCGGTGTCGGCGGCGGCGTCAGGAGCTCCTGTACATCAAGGATACGGCCGTCTGACGTCAGCGATACGACCTGCTGCCGTCCATCGCCGTCCCAACTCAGGGCCTGCAGCAGCACAGCCGGCGGCGGCGGCGGCGGCGGCGGTGGCGGCAGCGTTACTTGCCCCGGCTGTGCTGACTGGTGCAACGGGGGGTTCGGTGAAGCGAGTTGGATGGAAGAGGGCGCGGCGGCTGCGCCGTCGCATTGGTCGGTCTGCGGTAGGTACGCGGCGAACGACAGGCGCGACAGGTCGGGGCCCGAGCCGATGACATCATGCATGGAGGGGTCGGCCTCCCCGCCATGCATGCTCGTGCAGGTCCGTCCCGCCAGGACTGAAGGACTTGATCCTCCCCTTCCCCCTCCCCCTCCTCTTCCTCCTGCTTCTTCCATGGCGGCCGTCGCCACAGTTGCGGAACTCCTGGGGCCCGAAGAGAACCCCGGTTCGAGCCCGACTGCCGGCAGAGCACCGGAATTGCTAAAGCTCGTGATCGGCTCGGGACCAACAGCTTCCACCGTTGCCGCGCCGTTCCGCGCCGGCAGCGAGGCCGTCGCTTCCAAGGAGTCCGAGCAGCTTAGGAGGAGGAGGTGTGCGGCGGAGCGAACTGCGTGAGTTCCCTGAGGTTGCAAACCCCCTCCCGCCGCCGCCGCCGCCGCCAACAACGACCCTGGGTGGGTCCACGCCGCCAACGGCTTGACAGCAAGACTGCACGGCGGCGGCGGCGGCGGCGGCGCTACCTCTGCTTCGGCGTCCGACTGGGGACTGCTGCTGCTGCTGCTGCTGCTGGGGGACCCGGCGGACGAGCTCCCCCCGTCGGCATGTTCGCCGCCGCGGCCAGGGGCCCGTCGTACGCAAGGCCATTGCTGCTGCTGCTGCCCCCGCGGTTGCAGCGGATGTGGCGCCGCCGCCAGTTGCCGCTGGTGCATCAAGCTTATGCGGCATTTAACAGTGTACGACAAACGTAGTATGCGCGGCAGTCCAACATGCGCGTCACCACCGGCGGCGCCGCCGATGGCGGCCGGGACCGCCGCCGTACAGCTGTCGCCACACCGCCACCGCGCCTCTAAGACAATCCAGGAGTCGAGAGCACTCAGAAGCAACCAACGCTGATCGCTGCTCATCGCCGCCGCCAGCAACGGCCCGCGCACCACCTCCGTCATCGGCTGCTGCTGCTGCTGCTGCTCCCAATCGGGCCCTGCCTCCGCCTCCGACACCGCCGCCACCTGGGCCTGCGCCGTACTATCACTGCTGCCTCGCCCTAGCACCCACGCAGGCGGCTTGTATGGATTGTACGGCACCAGACAGCCGTACATGGTTCCCATGGGCGTCACCGTCAACGCTATAGCGGCCATGTCCCCGGCAGGTCCGTTGCCGGCCCCATGGACGGCACACCCTTCGGCTCCATACTCCTGCGGCCGTTGGCGCGGGTCGTCGAGCGGCGCATGGCTCGCTCCGGGCGCTGCCGCTGTCCGGCGTAGCACTGCCCCGAGGGAACCCCATCGGAGGCAAAGCAGGGCGGCCGCAGGATTGGGATCATCGGCGGCGCTACCGGCCGGACCGCGGCATCCCGTTGCATTCCGAGGGGGCAGCGGGTGCCTAGATGGCGGAGAGGCGCTCTCACTGCCACTACCACTACCAATATCGGCACCCCCGCCGCTGCCACTGCTGAACCGCTGTGGCGCCGCCGCCCCCCGGTCCACCCAGGCCAGCTGCTGCAGCGGCTGCATGGGAAGCACGAGGGTGCCGCTCAGCGATCGCCATTCGAGGACCAGCAGCGCCGGTGCAAGGGCCGTGGCAGCCTCGGCCCCGGCGGCGGCCCCGGCGATGGAGGTGTGGTCACATCCTGCCGTGCAGCCACTACTAGTTGCGGTAGTGCCCCCGGCGTTATTGTGCTGATGGGGGGGATGAAGTTGATGGTACGGGGGCCGATGTTGGTTGTCGTGATGATGCGGACGCGGGTGATGTGATGTTGGTGTTGAAGGCTGTGCGGGGTGCAGTTCGGCGGGGGGCAGAGCCGCCAGCAGCACCGGCCCGCTAACGAGCTGCCTGCTAGGTCCAGTATCCCCCTGCGGGAGGCAGGGGGGGAGGCACGAGGGGGGAGGTGACGCTGTCACCCACGAGGACATGACACGACGGGGAACAGACGAACAAATACACATGTGTGTGTGCGAGCCGCAGCTGCAACCTCTAGTCGGCACGTCAAAACACAACAGCCACACCGCACCACACTTGCCCTCCTGACTGACCTGACTAACCCCCTCCGGACCACATGACAGGGTTCTGAGACACACGGAAGCTGGTTCCGGAGCTGGTCTTGATCCTCCCCCTCCTTCCCCCTAGCCCTCCACCCGGCAGCCCACGAAACACACATCCAAGCTCACCGGCGTCCCGAACCCCTCACCGATGCCATCAGCCCGACATGTCCGCGTATCATCATCACGCGACAACCCGCCTTACCCCAATCATTCCCCCTTTTTCCCCCCCCACCCGCCCACCTGTGCAAACACCGCCCGCCCTAGCTGCGGTATCCGCCGCCGCAGCTCACAGCGCCCACAAGGCTCCCGCCACAGACAGCACACGCCGCCATCGTCAACGCTCAACAGAAACCGGTAGCCGCCGCCGCCGCCGCCGCCCCAGGAGGAGGAGGGGTCCCCGGCGGGATCTTCGCCCTCCCCCATGTAGCCCTCACCGCGTCCCTCTGCGGTGCACACCATGCGGCCATACCGGGGGGACGGGGGACGGGGGACGGGGGGGAGGATTTACGGATACACCGGGAGCGAGTCGGGGGAGGGCGGAAGTGCGGTGGAGCTGATGTGGGAGATGAACTGGGTGTCATGATGATGATGATGGAGATGGAGATGATGATAATGATGATGATGATGATGATGATGATGGAGATGATGATGAAAATGGTGAAACAATTGAGAAATCGAATTATGAGATGCAGAGGTGGTATTGGAGGTGTAATTGCTGCGGGTGCGGTATTTTAGGAGAGGAGTAAAACCAACAGGTGTAGATGTGGACACGTGAGGGTCGGCGTTCCTTAACCGTCGGTGCTGCGTTTTCATGGACCCATTAATCTTTGCTTCAATGGAGTATTTGATTCACAGGACCATCCAAAATAAACCCTTAGGTCAAACCCTAGACAAGGTAGGGTTGAGGGAACGAGGCCTCAGGTAAACACAAGGGAATTTGAGACGCACACGCCATACCTCTTAAGCCAGGCACAAGGCAGCGGATAGGTAGGTTGTGGCCGACCAACATGACGCATGCTTTCGGCGCGGCGGCTATGCCCAGCTGCCACCTGATGGTTGGTTTGATCAGTGATGGAGGTGGTTGGGGCTTCAAAAAAGGGCCGTGTGTCAACGCAAATACGCTTTCCCTCTTATGCATACCTGATGATGGCTCCATCTGAGCCACCGGTATACAAGAAGGCCCCTTCCGCATCCACCGCAACGCAGGTGACTTCATGGGCTGGCGGTGACGGTGACCAGAACACCCGCACCGTTGCCTCCTCCATAAGGACAAGCTCTGCCGGCTGTTACTGGAACGCTGTATGTCCCGAGTGACAGCTTTCATCGTACTTCCGGAAAATTAAAGTTGGGCGCATGTTCAACATTGTTGGTCTCTTTTACAGACGTGACCTAGATACAGTCACTACATAACAACATAGCTTGGAGACAATTAATAATCGTAAAATCTGGTAGTCAATGTGTAGAAGTAAGTAGCCCTCCCAGCAGTCATAGAAATTGCAATCCTAAGTCTTCATAAAAATTGCAACATGGAGAACTTCAAAGGGATTGGCCCTGTTCAACGCGCTGTCGCTGTACGGCATCGAGTCCCAGGGTTTTGCCTCTTTGAAAAATAAATGTTAACATATCCATTGAAAGGAATTGTTATCATATCCATTACTCGTTCAATTGAGCACGGCGCAGCGAAAGTAGTCAGCAGTAACTTACCGTAAAGAAATGCTGGTCTAGTCTGTGCTGGCCATCCAACAGCATGACGCGTCAAAACGCTTCTCTGACATTCGGACATTTTAAATTGTAGCTGTTTCACAGCACCGCTAGCATGCATCAACGCCGGCAAAAGGAACACCTGTTCTTTCGGGTGTCCCGAGGGTCCAGCGCAATGTACGCAAGCTTCACCGTGCAGTAACCGTAATGCCTGAAACTCCACGCAGCTTCTACGTACGAGGCGTGTACTTTTTTGAAGTATGCATGAGCTTTTTTGCATGCGAGCTGCAAGGTGGCTCCCTTGTATTCCCTGTATTCAACCGATACACGACGGCTGACGGCCTCTTGCAAGTATCATTCTGCGTGCATGGCCTTGGACGCTTGGGGGCGCCAGCCCACCACGTTACACGCCACACCACTTGCCCCATGAGAACCGCCAGGAACCCTCGCTCTTGTTTGTCGGCTTTACAACGTCTCTGAGGTTAATTAGTTCGATGGGACAGACGCAGGCCTCAAGCCCCATATTCCCCTTCTGCAGTGCCGGAGCCATACACTAGTTCCACAATCACCATCATAAATCCTGCCGTGCCCTACCCAGCCAGGCTACAAATGGCGAAACATTACGTCTGCATCTGCACCGTTATCTTTAAGATGCCAGCACTTGGTTGACGAGTGCATCTACCCAAGACGCCCACATAATCAAACTATTTGGGAAAAGATTTTGAACACCGTAGGTAAACGAGTTTCATTGGGTAGCCTGGAATAGTGAAAATAATTGAAAGGCACAATTTTACTTGCAGCTGTACAGGAAAGAGGGTTCAGCAGGTTTGTAATGCAATGCGCACGTATCGAAGAGGCCAAATTTAGGCTTGCAAAAGGCTTGCGTGTTATGAAAGCAAGTATGAAGCTCAATAATGAAGTGCAATTGGGCGGGGTGTCGTTGCAATCTCGGCGCCTGGACTAATCCCTACAGGAACTGACGTCACATTATAGCATTTTCCAATTTTGTACTTAATTGCGTAACTTTTCATAGTCTAGCTCGAGACTGAAGATATAAACACGTGCTAAGTACCACCTTGAAAGCCCTACTGACTTAAGGCCGCATAAAGCGAAAGCCCCTGTGGTCATATTAGCTGAAAGGGAACTAGTATCCTCAAGATGTGTCTTTTAGGATTTCGTTGCATTGTTCCTGTTGCCAATTCCGCGTTTCGTCCGAAACGTCAAACTCGACGCGCACAGCTCAACGTCCTGGCAGCAACTTCCACGTCCGGTACAGATGCAGGTTCAACATCAACTTCAGGGGCCATGAATTCTGCTTATGTGCGCATTTTGAGGTACCCCGACGGGAATGAGCGCCGCATTATTTACCCCACACCTCCGGCACCAGAGGTTGAAATTGATATTGAGGAGTCTTGGAGTTTGTGGACCCAAGAGGTGTGTCGCAGAGCTGGGCAGCCGTATTTATGGGAGCCGAGGGGCCGGCAGGGAACATGTAGGCTCCGGTGGCTGACACAATGTTGTAGTCCACTTACTCCTCTATGCTTTGATATGCAGGATGAGTCTAGCTCTTGGAATGAATGTGGGCTTGCAGGCGCGGCATGCGTTGTCGCGGTAGGTGTTGCGCGCATGTTTGCTCTTTTCCGGAACAAGCCCGTGGCGGCTTTTAGAGGCATACGTCCCTAACACGAATATTCAAAACTTGTTATTTCTACATCATCACTACCGTCTTTTCCCTTAGCGGTTGCCGCACTTGACTGACTGCTAAGTTAGATTTGTCGGCTCTGTTTCGTGGTCTCTGTTTCTGTTTCTTCCAGGATCCGGACCCGCTTGTTGAGGAGCTTGCCATGTTGCAAAGTCGACATCCGAGAAACGTCTCGGAGCTCGTAGGAAGCAGCTACCAGGTGTGCTTGACATCTTTGGTCGGGTTGGTTCGCAACGTATCCTGCTTACCAAGGCGATCGGTTCATCTGCCACACAAATATCCACACACATATCCGCCACAATCAGCGCTTCCACCAGCACCAGCGCCATTGTATTTTGTGCTTCGTTTTCCCCGTTTTCCCCCGTCTTCATACCCTCCTCCCCCCGCTACCCCGCTACCCACCTGCAGGTCTTGACGGGGTCACCGTGGCTGCTGCCCCGCCCCTTGTTCGTGCTGACTCAGCGGCAGCTGGCCACGGGCCAGGCCACGCTGTACTGCCTGCAGACGCGCACGCAGGAGGAGGAGGTGCAGGATGAGCTTGCGCGGGTAAGGGGAGGGGGGCCCGGTGGGACGTGTATGTGTGGTTGTGTATACGTATGTGTGTATGTATGTATGTATGTATGTATGTATGTATGTATGTATGTATGTATGTGATCCCCACCCCACCTCTTCCCCTCACTCCATTGGGACGCCCCACACGCCTGACAGGTTGATCTGTGTCGCCCTCTGTGGCCCCCCCCCCGCCCCTGCAACCCCTGCACCCCCTGCCAGGTCCTCAAGCGCCCCTCCCTGGCGTCCTCCCTGACCTTCTCTCGGCTCCGTGACGGGGTGGTGGCATTCGACCGGGCGGAGGATGCGGCCAGATACGCCACATGCCTGGAGGCGGATATAGGGCTCGAGGAGGTGCGGAGGAGGAGGGGGAAGGGGGATATGTCACACGTATGTATGTATGTATGTATGTATGTATATGACGATGGGCAATCGGGAACCTGCGTGGCTATGTCGTACGAACGGTGGTAGGTACGTACTGCTGGTGGCTGTCTGGCGGTCGATGAAGTGGCACGTGGTAATTATGCTCACAGTCTGTGCTCATTGTAGTGAGCTCCGGAACCACTAATTTTAGTGATCTGCAGGAAAGGCGCCCCCTCCCCTCTCACCCCGTCCTCCGCTTCCTCCTTTTCTTCCCCTTTCGCTACCCCCTGACAGGTTGATGTTATGGAGGTTGACTCGCGGCAGTTATTTCGGTTGACGGGGGAGGTTGATGCGGTTGTTGTTTATCTGCCCTGGAGCGATTTCATGCCGTTACCGCACCAGCTGGCTCAGGCGCTGCGGGAGTGAGAAGGGGGAGTGGGAGGCGTGAGGGGGAATGTGTGTGCGGGGCTCGACTGAGGTTGAGCGAATTGGGTTCTGAGGCGCCCGCGAGTGGTAGGGTGGGGGATATCGGGGGAGGCGGCCCAAGTCCAGGGGTGTGGGGGGAAGGAGGGGGGTGGGGTGGGGGATGGAAGAGGGCGGCAAAGGTATCGCAGAAGGTGTAAAAAGATGTCCATCGGCATTTGTCAGGTTGAGCCTTGGGCCGCCGATTGCGGCGGGGAGGAGGAGGCATGTACTGACAGTGTGTCTGTCTGTCTGTAAAATGTGTTTCTCTGTCGTCTCTTAAATATGTGTATTCGGCGTTTGTGGATCTTGTTGTTTGTCGATGCTGCTGCTGATGATGATGACGGCGCCATTCATTTGCACACGACATTGTGTGCACATCAAGAAGAAAGAAAGCTTGCTCTGTGAGTATGTGGGCTTGTATGTATGTGTGTGCGTATTTGCTGCTGCTGCTGTTTGCCTTGGCCATTGATCATCCGTCTACAGTTGTAGGAGCAGAGCAGCACGTGCCGTTAGTTCATTAATTAGTTGGTATTAAAGGTATTTTGTTGCGGCGGTTGCTGCAGCTGCCCGATGTGATGAAGTGTATCAGGGTAGCAGTTCATGTCTTGTGGGTTTTCGGAGGTCGAGGTAAGGTGCCGTACCGTTTACAGGTGTCAGGAGTAGGAGGTACGACAAATCTCTTCCGTCCCAGAGCCTAGCCGGGTCGGGTCGGGTTGGTTCGCAAGATGATGTTAATTGGATTTCCCTGGGATGATGGATGACGAGCGTGGCCATGGTGGTGTGATGGTGATGATGATGATGTCATTTTGCTCTTTTTAGTACGTTGCGTACGAAAAAGGGTTCACGTATTGAACGTGGGTCGAATCGGTCATAGAGCCGTTGCCCTCTTATCATTGGCATAGATGTACTATATTACCGTAATATATTTCTTTGTTTTAAAAATGCCAGATGTCAAGTCTTGGCTGTCTATCTACCATTGGTTGCTGTCAGTTGGTCTTGCTCTGTCCGATGCCTGTTAGTTATGTGTTCGTTGCTAGAGGCAGCAACGGAGGCCGTCCCTCTCGCGACATTTGCGAGGAGGAGCGACGACTTCACGGCTCTGCCTGCCCCTTCCCACGCCCCATTCGCCGCTTGTAAACAGTGCTGCAGTGGTACAGCTCTTGTAATGTAGTTATCCGCAAGGCGAGGACAAACCAGCCAACCATACCATATAGCGGGGCGGGGCGGGTGGGGGGAGGCCCAACTTCTTAACCTCGCGGCGCTCTATCACCGTCTAGCAGGGGGTGCCTTGGGTGAGATCGTGAGCCGGTACTGGGACTCGTGCTTGCCACTGCTGGGGCCCACAGCACCGCCCCTCGTCAAGAGGGCCCCGGGGGGAGGGCGCGTCATAGCAGAGGTTCACATGTGCCAGCTGGCTGGCTTCATTCGCTGGTCGCGGGCATTGCAGGGAGGGCTACAGCAGTGGGTTTTGGGGTTTGTCCTGGGCTTGTGCTTCCGGGCGGCATAGGGCATACAGCCATTCGGCTAACATGGAGGCAACGACGGCGGCCAGCGGCTGTGTGTTACTACTGCGTGTGTTGTGCTGTAATCAAAATGTACACCAGGTGGAAGACAGAGGCCAGGAATGCTTGGGAAGTTGGGGCGCAGCATGGCAGACTGTTGTTTGGCAAATGCGAGGGAAGGACCGCTGTCCCGCTTCTTCCCCTCTTCTCAGTTTGCACTTCTCAGGTGAGGCTCGCGATAGTTGTGCGGTATTTGTGGGACCCGCTGCCGTCGTGCCTCCCGCATGCCTCCTCCGTCGTCACTATATACACACCCTGATACAGGGTGTATCCACTTGGCCGAATCCTAAATGCATATATTGATATAACTAATGATAGTAACAAGTATTCATCAAACATATTGGAGGTTGGGGCACTCCTGGCGGAGAAAATAAGGCCTAGTGGAAACACCCCGTACACTAAGTCCACACTAGCGCGTCACAAAGTTAAATGGACCTCAGACCTGCCATTAACTTTCAGACCTAGCACCAACTATTTGGCGGGCAGCTTTTAGGAGCTGGATTGTCCCTTCTGACCACAGACTTTAGATGTAAGCAGCTATCTTTTTTCCTTACTGCAAACGCCGCGTTGACTTGCGCACGCCCAACACCGACAGCCTCAGAAGGCCGCCAATTTGTAATGGGGCCCGCGTTCAACAGGAAAAGCGTACGATCCATATTTTCCTTACAGACCTTGACAATTAGCAGCAATTAATACCTAGCGCTGAAACATCCAAAATACGAAAATAATTTTGGTTTCGGCGCTCCTTAGTGCAGCTAGTGGAAACACCGTCACACTGGCACTACACTAAGTCCACACTAGCCCATAGTGTACCGAAGATAGTGTGCGCTCAAGTGGAAACAAGGGACTCAAAGGACTCAATAATTAAACTTATATTGTTATTATCGTAGGGACAAATACAAGTTGAATTACTGAGCCCTTGGGGGCTTGACGGAATGCGAGACCGTTAATATGACAAACGCGACTTTGTTCGGGTCGATTTCTTCTCGTTCGTCAACCCTAACAAGTTACTGGCGGTTAAGAGAGAAAGGCTGTTGGATTGGATTTGCGATATGCGCGCGCTGGGGAAGAAGGTGGTTGGTCCCTCCAGGGAGGTTTCATGTCTCAGCCGGGTGGCCCGGCAGGTTTGCTTACCGCTCAGCGGGAAAATTCCTAGCCAGCCATTTTCCTTCCTTAAGGTCCTTCGTTGACTTTTGTGTTTTCCTTTATCCACAGCCGCAAATAGCCCGCTGACCAGTGGAATTCACAGCAGAACCGGTCGAATTGCCCACATTCCAGCAATTGTCCGACCAAGCTGTAATCATTTTGCGCATTAACTTACACCCACTCTTACTATTACAATGGTTTGGTACCTTAGTAGCAACCTGTCGTGTGGTTCCGGGGCGCTTAGTGGAAACACCTGTTCAATAACCACACACAAAGCTCACATTAAGGATAATGCTGGGAAGTTAATGTGCGGCCAAGTAGAAACACCCTGCAAATCGTCGTTAGTTCGTATCCAACGTTTCTGGAGGTTCCGTCCGCGACATCTGCAAGGCTGGGTGATTAGCCGCTGCAAAACATACGTATTTTAGAAACAAGAGGAAATGTCTTTGCCCAAGATTATTTACTTCCCGGTTCGCGGCAGGCAAGTCGGCATGGATGTAGATCACTTTCGTGGAACCAAAAGGCGTTCTACATACTTATTCTGCCTAAGGTTTGGTTCCATCCCCCCTCAGGGCTGAAGTCATGAAGCTGGCCATTGTGGCTTCTGGTAATGACTTCGAGCTTGAGCAAATCAACTACCAGGACATGAAGGAGCACCCGGAGCTCTATCCGTTCGGGCAGTGCCCAAGGCAAGCCCCGAAATAGTAGGCAGTAACATGAGAATATTCAGATCCTGAAAGAGCGACGATTATGCGCTTGCGGTATGGTTGCTATTTTGCTACTTTACAAGGTCGCTTGCCAAGTGTGTCTGCAGGCTTGTGGACGGCGACATGGATTTGGTGCAGTCAAACGCTATTACCAGGTATTGTTAAAGTCGTAGGTCCATAGACACGTCTTATGAATGGTCGTAAGGCTCGTAAGGCTCGTAAGGTTGTCCAAGTTGGCACTCATATGAAGGTTCGCCAGATAGCCACACAGTATTATGTTAACAGCGTAGCAAACGCGATAAGAAGTTGATTATATTATATGTGCTCATGCTTTTTTTCCATGGGAACTTGGAAAGGCTACCATCCCATACAAAGCCCACCAGAGGCCCCGCAGAGCGGGTTTCTATCGTTTGAGCTTTATGCCGCCGAATGTCAGATTGAGCACAGGTCTGCTCTGTGGGCAATAACTAATTGGGATGGAGTCCCTAAGGGAGATGACGGTGACTAATTGCGTACTGCTGAGGCGGCACTGGTGCAGGCGGTAGTAGGCGGCGGGTTACTGCCGCCACAACCCGCTGCATTCCGCGCTCCGCTATTCTTGCTGTTTTCATTCCTCCTGCCGTTACCCCCTTCTCACCAGGTATCTGGCCCGCAAGTACGGCATGTACGGCAAATCTGAAAAAGAGACTGCTGCTGTGGATGTCATTTTGGAGGGAGTGGAGTCCCTCCGTGTCAAGTACCTGAACCTCGTCTACCAGGACCAGCTGGTGAGAGGTGGTTGCTGTGACAGAGAGCTCCTGCCGCCGTACAGCCATCCATGGGGGCAGTGGGGGCTCTCTCGGGTTGGGGAGGCTGAGTAGGAGGGTTGGGTTTGGAGGCAGTGGAGGATGTGGATGCGACCGAGGGTTGGGGTTGGAGGTGGGGCGGGTGGGGAGGGGCTGGGGCTTCAGGGTTTCATTGTTCGGCTCTCCATTGCTCGCCGCTCCAACCCCCACAACGCCCAGGCTGCTGTTGGGGAAGCTTCGCCTCCCCCGAGGGCCCGTCCAGTGACCCACCTGCCGTTCTGTTTGTCTGTCTGTCTGTCTACCCTGTAAACCCTAAAACCCAAAGTCGGGCAAGCCCATGTTGACACCCGCCCTTATGTGAACTGGGATACCCTTTCCCAGCTCCAGCCGCCCTCCCCGCCTGCCTGCCTTCGGGAAGTTATCGCCTACCTGCCCCTCTGCCCGCCCTGTCCGCATACGTATGTGTATGCGTCCATCTCCGTAAGTACGTATGTCTGTGTGTACGTATGTATGTCAGGCCACCAAGGACACCTACTGGACCACTCACGGGGACCTGGCAACAACTGCGGGGCGGAACGGTGGGTGAGGGGAGGCAGGGGGATTCTGGACTTGGGTGTTTAGGGGATTTTCCATGGGGAGTCTGTGACCAGCCAGTTCAGGCCGCCCCACCCACCCGTTGCGGCCCTCTCCCTCTTCCTCCGCATTCTCACCCCCTGTGCGGGTGCGGGTACGGACGGGTACGGCTCTCGTTGCGACCCTCCCTGCATATGTTGCGGCTCTCGTTGCCATTGCCATCATCATCATCATCATCATCATCATCATCATCATCATCATCATCATCATCATCATCGATGTCCATGTTGTCATTTTGGAACACTGACAGCACAGACTAACACGCGGCCTTCAGACTCTGGACTGTCGTACGTCGGGCTGCATCACGGGATGATGCATCATACATACATACACACACTTACATGTATACACACACAGGTGGCGCCCATCTGGCCTACTTCTCCCGGCTGCTAGCTCGCAATGCGCCAACCGGGAATGGCAAGGCGTTCGTCGGATCGGATCTCACCATTGCGGATCTGGCAGTGTACGACATTGTGGATCTGCACTATCGCATATTCGAACAGGTTATGAAGGCAACGGTGAGGTTGTGGGGGCAGTATGTGGGGTGAGTGGTGTGTTATGGGGACCATATAAAGGGCCACGAGAGCGGCTGTGTTGTACGACCTGGCTGCGAGGTCAACGGAAGGGGGGACGGACTTTCGGAGGGCTCCGCGCCTGCGAGGTGGAGGTGGGTGCCGAGGGCGGAGCTCGGTTTGAGGGCCAACCGGGACGGGGCCCTACGGGGGGCTGCCGTACTGCACCACGTCATAGGTGCGGCGGCATCTCTGCATGTTGCGAGTTCCTTGCACCTGGGGAATGATAGGGGGTTAATAGCGGAAGTTTGCTGTGGTATGTCTGATGTGTGGGACAGAGGGGTTATATCTTCACCCGTGGCGGTCCGGTCTCGATCCCGGAACCTCCGGAGGCATCGGAATCTGCGTTACCAGTAGTGCCTGAACCGATTCGTATGTACGTATGTAGGTAGGTATGTAGGTAGGTATGATGTGGGGGACAGGGTGTTCATATCTTCACTCTGTGGCCACTACGAAGCAGACCCTGTGTTCCCAGGTATTCGGGGCACCCTTATCCAGCCACCCTAGCCAACTTCTCAGTGGATCGCTTAGGTTCAGCACCCACCATCGGCATCCAACGGAATCTGCCGGATCAACGGCGGCCCAACTCCATTCCTGGTCAGCTCGCAAGATCACTTTATCCCAGGTCACCATCGTCCATCGACTAGGGGCACTTTACCTTCCACCATCGGAAGGATTTTCGACCTTGACAGGTCTCGATCCCGGAACCTCCGGGGGCATCGGAATCTGCGTTACGAGTAGTGCCTGACCTAAGATGACCTATACATGTCTCCGTGGCGGACATTTGACAACCCGACTCGACCTGACCCGTCGGTCTGTCTGTTTATTCTCTTCCTTGTCTTCCAGTATCCGGACCTGCTGGCCTTCCACGCTCACGTCTCGGGGCTGCCGGGCATCCGGGAGTACCTGGCCTCCCCACGCCGGCTGGCCGCTGTCAACGGGAACAACCTGGGATGAGAAACAGGATGAGGATGAGGATGAGGATGGGCTGGAACCGTATGATGAGATGAAATCGTCATACCCTGCCGGTTCTTCCACACCAGGCTATAGCCCTATGTTGTTGTTGATGCTGCCGGGGGCTGGGTTGGGGTGCCCTGTACGCATGACTCATCACTAGTGATTGAAACTCACTAATCCAAAGCCTTGCGCGACTGCTGTACGTTATACTTGTACGATCGTGGGTTTCATTGTATGGCAAGCGCGATTGCAAGCCCATCGCCAATACTTTCCCAGCTTAGCACATGATACTTCAGTTACTGCGTTAGAGGTACAGTGCAATCAAAGGGATTCGGTCAACACCAGTCAATTAGCACCTTTGTCAAGGGATTTTTCCATTTGACTACGTGATGTGTTGTAGGGTTCAGGCCTTCTGTTCAGGTGGTATGGCAGTACATGTACGTGTACACCTTATGTTCGCCGCTCGCTCCACGTGTCGAGGTAGTAAAGTCGATGCTCTATTGGTTTCACGGCAGGATACCGCTGGAGACTTTGGAAGATGCTGAATTATCGGGCCAGAGTAGCAAGTCAGGCCTGGATTGAGACAATTTCGCACGACGCACTTTGTCTCAGCGAAAGTCATACGTTGCTCTCATCAATCAGTTAGTCACTGCTCCATCATAACCGGTATCCAGCAAAAGTTCGTTGCGATTCTATTGCCGGCGAGTCCCTTTCCTACGTACTACATACGGTGCATATAAAGTCAAAAGTCAAGGGAAACTTGGGCTGGCTTCCTTGGAAGGCTTGAGACATACCTAGCTTTTGTAAAAACCTCGTAACGGTGACCACGGCACAGCCAGAAAGGCAAAATTCAAAACGCTGTCCAAGCAGCAGCAGGTTGCGAAGTTTCAGTTGCATTTCAACAACGTTTTGTACAAGCTTACTGCTTTGAATACCAGCTTTACAATACCTGTGCTGGGACAAATTGTACAGCACAGTTACAAACTTGTGGATTCCTGGCCACATCGGGCACATTTACATATTTTACTTCCTAGTTATATAAAAAGTATGTGTTTGGAAAGGACATCCGGATTTGGACAGTAATATGTTAGAATTTGCATGTTAGATGGCACTCCCATCGGTTACGCCTGAATGCTTCCTTAAGCAAAGCCTGCCAGGATACAATGCAAGGTAACTACAGCTATTTACTTCAAGAGGTCATTTCCACGGCATGGCAATCGTGAACCTAACAGCAAATGCATTTGGCATCAACGAAACGAGTCGAGTCTATGATAACTTAGAGAGGCAGGCTAGCGATGCGACAGTACCAGAGGGACCCATCGTTGACAGGCGGCCGTCAGCCACCGGAGGCGCTGTCCCCTGGTCGGGGTTTGACGCCATTCCAGACGTTCCGGAAGTCCTGGAAGTCCCAGACGATGCCGTCATCATTGTTGAGCACCCAGACGGCTCAGCTGAAGTGGGTTTCGATGTTTCAAGGTTGCCAAAGCAACCCGCTGATGCTAGGCAGCGCAATGGGCTCGCAAATACGCCTCTCGATATAGAGACTGAGATAGCAGGTGCGCTGCCTCATGAAGCCTGCATCCCTAACCATTTAATGAAATAAGCAACTCCTGTACGACACCCACCCCTGGACCCACCCCGTCACACGTATAATACGTATGCGCGCGTCTACAGCATCTGAAGCGCTGCGGCAGCAAATTGCCGCAGTATTTCGCAACACCACGCTGCGGAGACGTCGCATCGTGTTCCTGGCCATCGTAGGTGAGGCGGCAGCAGCAGCACCCAGCAAGCTACCATAGAAGCCGTAGCCGTTCAGCACTTGGAAGGGGTTGTCAGCGGGCCAGGGATGTGCGCTAGGTTGCTCATCCCCCACTGTCTCTTAATTAGAACCGCCCTTCCCTTCCCTTCTCGTCCCGTCCCTTGCTGTTGATGGCTCCGTCTGCAGTCTGTGACGGCCTTTTCTTCGGCGGCAGTTTGCTGTTTCAGCTGCTGACGGGCGGTCTGGGCAGCATGCGCAGGAAGGGGCTGTCGCTGGGGGCGAGGGGGTCACAGCTGGCGGTGTGGCAGTGGTGGCTGGACCCCAAGAGTGAGTGTGCGGGTGGACGGGTGGGCTGGGGTGGGGCCGGATGCGGGTAATCACATGTATGGCTGATGTGTGAAACAGGGGGGTGTATCTTCGCCCGTGGCAGCTACCCTGCGAAACCCTGCCTTCCCCGGTATTTCGGGGCACCCTCATCCAGTCACCCTAGTCAACTTCTCAGTGGATCGCTCAGGTTCCGCACCTACCACCAGCATCCAACGGAATTTGCCGGGCCGACAGCGGCCCAACTCCATTCCTGGTCGGCTCGCAGGTTGACTTTATCCCAGGTCACCACCGTCTATCAACTAGGGGCGCAATGCCTTCCACCATCGGAAGGACTTTGACCCTAACGGGTATCGATCCCGGGATCTCCCGGGGGCAATGGTCGCGCTTTACCAGTGGTGCCAAACCCTTGTAATCCGTTATATGTATGTATGTATGTATGTATGTATGTATGTTGTTACAGGGTGGTTAACTTCGCCAGCGGCCCCCTTTCCCGGGGCAGTCCCTGCTCTCCCCTGCTAGAGGGGCACCCTAATCCGTCACCCCATCCGACTTCAGAATGTATTCGTTGGGTTCGGCAACTCACCACCAGCATCCAACCAAATCTAGCGGATCAACGGCGCATCAACTTAGTTCCTGGTCAGCTCGCAAGTTGATATTATCACGTCCTACACCGTCCATAAGATGGGGGGCCACCTCCCATTTCATCACTCCTCAAACACCCGAGGAGCCGGCAGGCGGATTTGAACCCGGGTCGACTGGGTCAACTGGGAGCAGAAGTCAGGCCTTAACCTCTGCCAGCCGCCTGCCTGTATGTATGTATGTATGTATGTATGTATGTATGTATGTATGTATGTATGTATGTATGTATGTATGTATGTATGTATGTATGTATGTATGTATGTATGTATGTATGTATGTATGTATGTATGTATGTATGTATGACGTTGATTACACTGTGGGCTGAAAAGCCGGGGGCCCAGGGCCGAAGCACAGCGCGAGGGGCGGGTGCATACGGCTGGTTAGTCTCATGCACTCCGCCCCCGGGTCAGGCCGCACGGGAAACGACGGCCGGCACGCAACAGTATGTATGACGTTGATTACACTGTGGGCTGAAAAGCCGGGGGCCCAGGGCCGAAGCACAGCGCGGGGGGCGGGTGCATACGGCTGGTTAGTCTCATGCACTCCGCCCCCGGGTCAGGCCGCACGGGAAACGACGGCCGGCACGCAACAGCGCTTGTTTGGCGCTCCAACTAGACGGGATCTATGCCCGTTGGTCTCCTAACATAAACGAAGTCGCAACTGGGGGGCTCTTCCTGCCGACCGAACGAACCGAGCATCTCAGAGAGCTCGCTACCAGGACCTGGGCGACCGGGAGCCCGACGAGTCATCCCGGGCTGGGGAGGTCACCAAGCTCAAAAATCCTCACGCAAAAAAGAGCGCAAAGAGCTCACACCACAAGACGCCAAACAGCCTCCTTAGACTACTACCCTCCTCCGCCTCTCCCTCTCTGGGCTAGTCCAGGGGAGATAGCCCCCGTCGAGGGGGTAACACCGCACAAGTCCGCGCCCTTCCACAGCACTGGGTCTAACTTGGAAAGTACTCAAACGGGAAGACCCTGCGGCAACGCAGGGCGATCAAGCCTCCGGAAACCACAGGGGGGGAGGGTAGCCAGCTCGGCGCCCCCCCAATACCGCTCTACCAAGACGGCTGGTTCCCAAGATCCTATCTCACCTAGACGCCGCAACACGAAAAACCCGGTCTCGTACCCTGAAGAACCTAGTCCTGCACCACGCGCGCACCTTCGAGTACGGGCCCCCCTTCTGGGTGCCCACCTCCCCCTCATCCGCGCCCTCGCTAC
>NW_003307614.1:498051-499983 GCF_000143455.1 Volvox carteri f. nagariensis
AACTCCAGCTCCCGCCGCGTCCGCTTGACCATTAGGTCGTGATGTCCACCGCCTCCGCGCAGCGCAGTGCTCCCCCGACGATTGACAGGATCGGGTGGTGGGGTCCCACTCCGTCCCAGCCCCGCCTTGGGACATTGAGCGCGGTGAAAGAGCGCAAGCGCGCCCAGAAGTCCACTACTGCCCGAGCGCGGGCGTATTCCAGGGGGGTTGCTGCTGCTGCTGCTGTTGTTGCTGCTGCTGCTGCTGCTGCTGCTGTTGCTGCTGCTGTTGCCGTCCCCGGTCCCGCGCTGGGCCCCTGCGTTTGATCCTCGAGTACCGGCGCGTTCAGCGGCGGCCCCTCGTGCGGTCTCACTCCGTTGGCCAGGTGAAAGAAGTCCGTTATCCGCCGCTGTTGGGGCCCTTGCGCCTGGATCTGTTGCGCTTGCTCTGGCTGTTCTGTCGCGGGGTTAGCCGCCCTTTCCAGTCGCCGTCCGGCTGCTCGCAGGCAGCACCTGCCTACCTCCATAGCAGACAGGGCCGCCAGGGCGATCACGTCCCAGGGGGCCTGCTCGCAGCCGGTCGGGGCTTGGACCAACCACAGCTGCTTCCGGGTGATGCCGCCTGTCATTGCCTCCTGGGAGGGCTGTATGTGTCGGTCAATCTGCTCCCGGACAGCTTGTGCGACGGGGCACTCCCAGAAGTGGTGCATGCGTGGGGAGCAGTGCTGGTTGCTGGCGTTGCCGAACCCTCCACACCCACAGCGCTCAGGCACCATGCGGGCCAGGTGCTTGTTGCCGGGCAGGGGGATGCCGTCCACAGCGAGCCGCCACAGCGTTTCTTTGTTCTCGTTCTCCCACCGCACCCCCGACCACAAGCGGGCTTGCGTCGCCCTGAAGCGGCTTGTTTCCGCTGAGGAGGAAGGTGCCGTTTCCTGCGGGTCCAACGCTTCTTGCACAAATGCTGCCATCAAGCGTCCCCGTTTCTCCTCGGTGGCCCCGCATTGCAGCTGTGTCGCTAGGCGGACCGTCAGGCGTGTGAGTGGGACGGTTGTTGTGCCGCCCGGTATCTGCCATCCGACCTGCTTTAGGATCATAGCCATCGCCTGAGTGCTGTTGGGGGTGCTTGGAGCCGCCATATCCCCCGCCTTTGGCATCTCTGGCTGCTGCTGTTGGGGTTGCTGCTCATGCGTCTGTAGCTGTTGCTGCGGCTGTGGCTGTGGCTGCGGCTGTGGCTGCGGCTGTGGCTGCGGCTGCGGCTGTAGCTGCGGCTGTGGCTGCGGCTGTGGCTGCGGCTGTGGCTGCGGCTGTGGCTGCGGCTGTGGCTGCGGCTGTGGCTGCGGCTGTGGCTGCGGCTGTGGCTGTGGCTGCGGCTGTGGCTGCAGCTGTGCCTGCGGCTGGGGTTGCTGTATGTTATGTATGTATGTAATGTATGTATGTAATGTATGTTATGTATGTATGTATGTATGTATGTATGTATGTATGTATGTATGTATGTATGTATGTATGTATGTATGTATGTATGTATGTATGTATGTATGTATGTATGTATGTATGTATGTATGTATGTATGTATGTATGTATGTATGTATGTATGTATGTATGTATGTATGTATGTATGTATGTATGTATGTATGTATGTATCCTTCTCGCCCCACCTGGCCCCCTTCTTCAACCTGTGCAGCACTTACTCTCGAGGAGCTGTCTCTGAGTTTGATTGTGGACGTCATTGGAGTGGCAGGTGGGTGGGTGGGTGGGTGGTTGGGTGGCTGGGCTGATGTTGTCATCCATCCGTTCACCTAGCAAGCACCCCTCCCTAACTGGGAGCTACCCACTCCAGCTCCCTCTCCCGCAGTGTTTTTAATTTCATTTTTGCCCGTAAAGTTTCCAGTCCGAACGGAGGAATAGGTTTTAGTCGCGGGAATAAATATATTCCTAATCTGTAAGGCGCTGGGGG
>NW_003307614.1:500033-528772 GCF_000143455.1 Volvox carteri f. nagariensis
CCCCAGACCCCCCCTCCCGATGAGTTACAGTTTAGTTCGTACAAATGCCCGATTTGGGGAATGTCGCAACACGCACACACCACAATCTCTCTGGAGAGCTGTCTCTTACCGGCTCCGGGCCAGGAAGCGGCGCGCACTTAGACGCGGTGGCCTGCCACGCTTTGGGAGCTTCAGATCCGAATATTTTGCAGCGTGTGGTCCGGTCAGGAACAGTCCTTGACTCGCGGGTGTGACTTACCTACCAGTATCCATGGCATTGAAGTGCTATGATATGGTTAACATGTATGTCTCCGGTAAGATTCTAGCGGCTTTGGCATGGACAGCCTCAATCTATTCCTAATTTTCAGGACCACGGACAACTATTTATTCCGAGTTCGGAGTATATTCCGCAAAAAAACTCATTGCGCTCTGGCTAGATGTCTTGTCTGGCGCCGTACTGCCGACCCCCCTGCTGCTAGTGGGCACGGTTGCTATACAGGTTTTCGGGGGCCATCCATCTACCTATCTACTTGTTTGCGCCTCAGTCCCCTGACGCTACTACTGCAACCCCGCCCCCCGCCCCGCTGCATTGAATGTCCTCAAGCTTAAGAGTTGTTCCTCGCTCCGTAGCCCCCCTTGTTTGGCGGCATACCCTCTCTCCCTCTTAAGCCCCCTTCCCCCCCTTGGGTGCCTTCAGCCGGCTTACAAGACAAGACCTACCTCCTGGGGTTGTTCATCATCCTTCAGACCATCGGCACGGTGTTGGTTTGCCTGCGGGGCTTCTCACTGTTTCTGCTGATGCGGGTGTGCCAGCTGGGGGCGGCGGTGGTGCTCAGGTCCGCGGTGTTCAGATACCTGGTGAGGAAGGGGCGGCAGGGAGGGCACAAGTTAATGATAGAGGGTAGATGCGCCAAAGGAGGGCCGCTCGTGGGCGGCCCCCTCCTAAACCTAGCCCTCCTAACCCTAGCCCCAACCCCAAACCCATCCCCCGGAAGAGGGGCGGAGGGTTTATGGGGGTAAGTGGGGGGTTCCGGCCAGGGACACGAGCGGTTGAGAGGTGGGGAGTAAGCAGGTAGCTAGGTAGCTAGTTAGGTTTCGAGGTTGGCAGCGAGGGAAAGGTCGGCCACCGTAACGGACGGGTCGAGAACACCTTCACCATAGATTTACTCCTCTCGTAACCCCCTTACCTTTTCGACCAAGCACCTCTCCATCCCTCGTCTTGAGTACTCCGCCCACCTACCTGCGCCTCCCCGCTTCTCCAACGGCAAACCTCACCCGCCCCTCGGCCCCCGCCACCTTACCCCCTACCTAAACCCGCCTTGCCTACAGAAGCTGATGCTCTCCGCGGGCGACTTTGCCCAGCTGGAGACCATGTTCATCGGCTTTTGGTCGTACATTTCAACCATGACAGGATTCTGTGGGGTGCTATGTGGCAGAGACAGCAGTGGGCCAAGAAACCCCACCAACACAGCCGTGCCCAGTCGGGCTGGGACAGATGAACTGCTGGATGCCGCTGGGTTGGGGATGGGAGGGGAAAGCGGAAGTCCGTCAGCAGGTCCTCAGGGCGCTGTGGCTGGGGAAGGGCAAGGGGCGACCAACAACAGCAGCAGTGGCAATAGTCCTCCGCAACCACCGCAGCAGCAGGGCGAGGGACAGGGCCAAGACATTGCTCTCCAAGGGGCTCCTGTGGTGGGCCCCAGCGGCAATACTACTACCGCGCCCCCAACACCACCCGCACCTGCACCTGCACCCACACCCGCACAAGCAGCTCCAGCCAGGGGAGCTGCGGAGCTGCAGTTCGGGGGGGAGCAGCCGGTGGGGAGTACTGGGCTAGCAGCTGCTGCTACCCGGCCATTGGCCACAGATGCTCCAGCACTTCATTATCACCAGCAGCAGGGGCCTGTTTCCTGGGTCGCTCCGCCAGCCATATCAGGTGCAGCTTGGAGCCAGGGGAGGGTGGCACGGCAGCAGCAGCAGCAGCAGCAGCAGCAGCAGCAGACCCTGCTGCTACTCGGATCCGCGGCAGGGGAGCAAGTACCCAGACCCACCACAACGGATGCAAGGTTATGGCGCAGCAGCACTGTCCATCCACTGCAGCAGATGGCAGCGACAACGACAGGGCCGGTGGCCGTGGTGACCGCTGCTGAGGCTGGTTCCATGTCTTCCCTGCGAGTACCAGCTGCCGGTACAGCTGGTGGGGCGATTCATAGCAGGGGCAGAGGCAGCTCAGCGACTGCCTCACTGGCACCGGCAGCAGCTGGTTCAGGAGGTCCGCCGGGGGTCGGGGCAGAGATGAGCTCAGAAGGCCATAATGTGGGCTCGATCCTGTCGG
Source organism: Volvox carteri f. nagariensis (assembly GCF_000143455.1). Lineage (NCBI taxonomy): Eukaryota > Viridiplantae > Chlorophyta > Chlorophyceae > Chlamydomonadales > Volvocaceae > Volvox > Volvox carteri. Next base: position 502,345 of record NW_003307614.1, read on the forward strand.
TTGCAACAGTACCTGCTAGTGCCGCTGGTTCCCCTCAGCTGCAGCGACTACGCCAGCAGCTGCAACTGGCCTATTACCGGCAGCGTCTTCGACAGCAGTTCCACATGCTTCACCAGCATCAACCGCCCCAGCAGCACCAGCAGCACCAACAGCAGCAGCACCAACAGCACCAACAGCACCAACAGGAGCAACAGCACCAGCAGCAGCAGCATCAACAGCACCAACAGCACCAACAGCATCATCATCAACAGCACCAACAGCACCAACAGCTTCATCATCAACAGCAGCAGCAGCAGCAGCAGCACCAACAGCAGACGCGAAGCGAGGGGCCGTGTGGAGGGCAGCCACCTGCATCCACCACTTCGGGACTACAAGTGGTGGACAACCTCCACCCGCCCCACCATCAGCAGCAGCACAACAATCAACAGGATCAGCAGGCAGGACGGCACTGTTCAACATGTATGCCCCCACCCGCAGGAGAGGCGCACGGATCCACACAGCTGCTGGCTGGGGCTGGGGCTGGGGCTGGGCAGCTGTCCCGGCAGGGAGACCATCATCCAGGTGAGGCTGGCTGCTGGTGATAATGGAGCAGGGGATGGATTTAGCAGCTGAGTAGCCGCTGAGAAGGCCTCTTGAGAGCGCTTTAACGTGTTATTTATAGGCGACATGTGTGCCGTACTGTACGACAGCTACTACATTGGGGACGGTGCTCACTGTGAGGGTGGATGGAAATATGCTGGCGGGTTGCAGCAGTTTTACTTCCTGTGATGATGCTTACACGGATGGAGACCAGCTATGCAGCAGCGATGCCAGCCCGCAAAGACAGCAGGCGAGACCACCAAAAGCCCTGTTCGCTCCAAGCACGGTCAAAGAGAGAACCCCTGCAACCGCAACCTTACAGACACAACAATAGACAGCAGCGAGGACACCGCAAAAAGGCAGGACCGGGGCAAGCAGGAAGTGAGATGTTTTACGGAACTCGAACCCCCCCTAGGACATCCCTACGATCAGACAGGGCAGCTGGTACCTTCCCTGGAGAACCTCAGCTTTCCCGGCCAAAAGCAAGCACGAAATCAAACCTCCAAGCAAGCAGCTCCACTGTAAGGGCAACACCTCCTACCCCGCCGACCCAAACGAAGGAAACAGGGTTGCAAGGTTCAGGCGGCCAAGGCAAAGAGCAGCAGAGCTGACAGATGTCCAAACTCTGCAGCAAGAAGCAAGCGCCCGCCCAAGGTGTCCAGATGATGAAGAACATCAAAGACAGATAGACAAGTAGCGGAACAGCCCACAATCGAGCAGCAGCTGATGAGCAAGAGCTGCGAGCGGGCGCAGCTTGCTATGTCGTATGAAATTCCACCGAGTCCAGTCAGAACAAAGCCAACAACAAATTACAGAAACCCAGACTGAGGAAGAAGCACACTCACGTTAAAATAAGCACCAATAACCTACCAGGAAAGCGACTACCGAGAAACAAACCACAATCGAGAACAAAGCCGCCAGCCACCGTCCCTGGCGAAACACCATTGCGCCCTGTGATGCTGCCTGGGCCCCCGCCATTGGCTGCCGGCTGCAGGGCTACAGTAACAACACCACGTGCACGGTATAGGAATGTAACATCCTAGTATGCGTCTGCCTGCTTGTGCATGCCTAAGCAGAGTGCTGTTCAGTGTTGCCTTATGTGTATAGCATGTTAAAGGATGTCGAACGCACATGCTTGATAGCCGGCTAGTATGTATGTTGTTACAGGGTGGTATAGCTTCACCAGCGGGCCCCTTTCCCGAGGCAGTTCCCTGCTCTCCCCTGCGAGAGGGGCACCCTTATCACCCTTATCACCATCATCAATCATCACGTTTCTGTTGCTCATTGCATGTGGTCAAGAAGGTTTGCCAACACTCCTCACTTCTTACAGTGAGCCTCCTCTTGAGTCTCCTCTTCGGCTAAAACATAGAAAGAAATAGTGCCTTCATCTGGGGAGGGTGGGGATGGGGATGATGGAGTTATCGATGGCTCCCTGCCCGCTGTGCACCAGGGACCGAATGTAGTTTGGTGCAGCATGACACAGCGGTGTCAGATCTGATGGGAACCTCGTGAACCTCGGGACCTACTGTGCTAGACAGACGGACCACTAGTGTAAGAAGGGTTCAGCTCCCTTGGCATCTCCCTGAGTACTCTTTGCCTGGTGTTACAACTAGTAGGCTGACTGGCTGTGTACACAGTACAACAACTAACCAACGAGTGGTGTGCAAGCCCAACACAGGAAACCTCGTTTTGTATAAACCATCATGTTATCCTCCTGACAGAGACACACACACAAACACATGCACGTCTTTAATTGCCGATGCAGGCAGCTCCGATGCTGCAGCAGGTGACGTGCCTGCACAGCAGGGCATGCAGGCGTTACCAACACGTTCCAAGGCAGCCCCGGTGGTACTCCTCCAGCCCCAGCCCCACACAGCTCCCCACTTGGCCCACCAAATCGAGGATCACACCCAGAACCGCTCCTATGAGCGACAGGAACCCTTATTGGACAATATCTCATCAGAACAAACCCGGTGGTGCCAGCAGGAGCAGCAGGAGCAGCAACAGGTCGCTAACCGCCACTTGACATCGAGTCAGGCCACTGTATCCTCCAGGGTTCATGATGGGTTTGCACTGGTCCCCGTGAAACAGAGCATAGGGGCTGCTGCTGCTGCTGGTGCATCATCCCATCAGTCAGCAGCAATAGTAATGCAGGTCCAGCATTTGCCGCAACAGGGAGCAGCATGTGGTCAAGCACTGATACTCCAGCAGCATATTGCACCAAAGGATAGCAGGAAAAAACGAGTGCATGCATTGGGAGTGCATACAGGCAGTGGAGCAGCTCCCAGCAGTCTAACATCTTCACAGCAGCCGGAGTCAACTCCTCTTCAGTCACAACTTGCTGCTGTACAAGAGCACCTGCTCCATCCCAATGACCAGCTGCAACTCCGGTTGCAGCAACTACAACAACGGAACAAGGCACTTTTGTCATGGAAGCTGCAGCAGTGCGCTGCTGGAGGTGAGGACAGAGGTAGTGATAGCAGCCTCCAGGGTACTGCTGGTGCTCCTGAGGCTGCGGGGTATGTGACACTGTCTGCCCTGCAGACAGCAATCCTGGAGACTCAACAGCTGATAGAGCAGCTGACTGGGGCTGCTGTCCAACAGCGTATGACAACCCTGTCGGCCACACCTGCACCATTTGCAGCCCAGCAGCAATCAGTGCAAAAGCAGCAGCAGGTACCATTGGCTGTGGTGGGTGTACCGCAACAGCCACTGCAAGTTGGAGCGGTGGCCACCTCATCACTGACCACAGCTGAGGGGGAGCCTCAAGTGCCAAGCAGCTGGGCCCAGCTTGGCACCTCCCCAGGTAAGGAGCCCCATAAGGAAACCCAAGGACCAGAAACTGCCCTTGGGAGCCACAAAGGCAACAGCCCTCAGCTGCAGCCTCTTGGTACAATAGTACCACCTGCAGGCTGTGGAATCGAAGGGCGTTGGTTGATATCAGGAAATCACAATCAGAATCAATCACCCGGCACGTCTCTGCTGCTCAATTCTCAGGTGGCACCAGTTCATGAGCTACAGACAATGGCGTCAACACCTTCTCTGCATACAGCCACACCACCTGCTGTTGCTTCTGCAACTGCTGCAGCTGTGGTAGTACCTGCAACCACATCTAGTACCGCTAAAGGAGATCATGTTCAGCACAGAATGGCAGAGCCATTTACATTTGAGGCAGCCTCCACTCGTGTGGGTGCACAAGACGAGGGCAGTGGTAATGTCATTGCCAACAGGGTTGTGCACGGTTTGTCCCAGTCACCATTGCACCAGTTATCCTCGCCCCCAATTCAGATGCAGCTGTTGCAGAGTCAGAAGGACGCTGCTGTAGATGAGTGGATAGCAGGCAGGGTGGCGATCGTGTGGAATGAGGGTACTCATATGGGGGCAGGGGGTGATACTGGTATGGGCCAAGGTGCTGCGGTCAATAGAGGAGTGACGCATGGTGATGGGGCTCTTTCAACAGTTGGGCCGACGCAATTGAAGCTTGATGATACTCTGGTTGTTAGGCACCAAGAGGATGGTGCAGGCAGAACACTAGGAGCTGTAGGTAGAGGCGGCAATGGGTTACTCACTGAAAAGGATTCTGGTGAGGGTGGGAGCAGGGTTGGTTCAGCGGCTGCCCTCAGAGTCAGTAAGACTGGAGGAAATATTAATTGCAGTCGATTCAAGACAGCACAGATGCTCGAGCAGCTGTCGCCAGGACGCAGATAGTGCTTACAGTCTGCTAGAATCGATGTACTTCTGAGTAGTTGGCAATTCACTATTGGTTCCTCTGGTGCATTACCTTTGTATTGGAACTGCTCATATCATATTAACCTTGCTTGAACTCAGGGGCTGGTGATGTAGGGGTTGTGTGACTTGTGAGTCACCATCAGGTTCATGCCGGTATACAGGGAGCTACATATCCATGTTGCCAGTATCTTGAAGCCTTTCTATGGCATGTGGTCGAAAATCAAACCAACTTTTCGGCCTTGTACATGATGAAGTAGCGCTACTGTAGTAGCTAGCTGGCCACAAATAAGCCCCTTTGTGATGGGAACACTCCAGCATGTATTCGTGGTCTGTCAACAGCTACATGTAATTGAATGGGCTGCATGCTGGAACTCAGTAATCAGATAGATTGGTATGTATGATGTGTGGGACAGGGGGTTCATATGTTCACCCTGTGCCCACTACCCAGCAGACCCTGCCTTCGTATTTCGGGGCACCCTTATCCGTCCCCTTGCCGTTACCCTAGCTGTCTTCTCAGTGGGTCGCTTAGGTTCAGCAGCCCCCACGGGCATCCAACGGAATCGGCCAGATCAACGGCGCCTCAACTCCATTCCTGGTCAGCTTGCAGGTCAATTTCATCCCAGGTCACCACCATCCTTCGACTAGGGACACTACTCTTACCATAGGAAGAAATTTCGACCCGGATAGGTCTCAATCCCAAAACCTCTGGGGGCATCGGGTAATGCTTTGCCAGTAGTGTCTGACCTTGTATAAAAAGCATCCTTCTATCCTTGTATATGTATGTTCTTACAGGGTGGTGTAGCTTCACCAGCGGCCTCCTTTTCCGAGGCAGTTCCCTGCCCTCCCCTGCGTGAGGGGCACCCTAATCCATTCACCCCATCCGACTTGAGAGTGTCTTCGTTGGGTTCAACAACTCACCACCAGCATCCAACCAAATCTAGCGGATCAACGGCGCGTCAACTTAGTTCCTGGTGAGCTCGCAAGTTGATTTTATAACGTCCTATACCGTCCTCTAGATGGCCCTTACACTGCAGGAGAACTCAGCCCCAGCCAACCACGGCCGTGCGACTGCGGCTCACCAGCCACCACCCGACCACCATGCGGCCCACCGACACACCTCCACGGGGCAACACGTGCGCGACAGAACAGCACACGACGCGAACCCAAGGAAAACGCCCAAAGGCTACCTGAACAAGCTCACGCATTGCGACCAAACTGCCTGAACCAAAGAAAAGGGGGGCCTAGACTGCACCAGCAACGAGCCCTAGCCTACCGGAGCTCCCCAAGGCCGCACTACTGAGCTAGGAAAAACCCAAACCGTGACGAGGGACCAACACCAACCCTCTGTCGACTCGCCGACTTTCCCGCCGCCCCTCAGCGGGCGTCTGCCACTGGCCCGCCGCTGGCCGAGCCCGGCGTGGAGATGTCTGCAATTAGCCAGCGTAGAAGCGAAATAGGGTGGTTAGGAAGCGAGGGGATAACAATCGCAGACCATGGGGGAAGGTGGGTGGGAAATGGTTAACTACAAGCTGAAGCTCTACTGAGTGAAAGGCAGAATGCCTGCAATGAAGGAGCTGAAGCGTGATATACTTGCCACTCGAATACGGTTGTACGACAGTCGCACACAACAGACTTAGAGGCTCCGATTGCTTCACTCCATTGCATCGAAGCCAACAATTCTGTGCTCTTGTCTCCCTTAACCGTCTTCTCGTGGCTCGGACTCTGACGTACTTTCTGACCGTGCTTAGAATGGTGGAGACGGGAAGCTGGGAGACCGGCTGCCATGGCCCTTACACTGCAGACAGAAGAGATAACCGCTCACCGGCGAGGCCTAGGCGGTGGGAGACCTCCAGTTTGGCCGCAGTGTCGTGCCGCGTGTAGTGCTCTACCATGGCATCTGTATGCCAGTGGCCATGTGCCTTGTGCAACTCTGCCGGCACTCCACGGTCCGCTGCCGTGCTGTTCCCGCCTATGTGCATGGAGTGCACCTTGATGTGCCGCATGATGCCTGCCAGGGATACCATTCTCAGCAGCCGTGTGTGAAAAGCCGTGTATGACAAGGAGTGCACTGGCGCCTCCCGTGTGCCAGTCAGAGGGCCCGAGAGGTATCCACCACGCTGCATCTATTGGACTGGTCTGAGGAGCGGTCCCATATCTTCATCTGCTGTCAATGGCCTTCTGCGGTAGCCCCCTTGCGCCAGCAGGCGTTCTGTAAGACCGACGGGGCAGCAGGGACCTCCGGAGCGTGCAATGACAACCCAGCGATTCTGGTGCCTCCTGCGCCAGTTGCGTGTGGAGGGCTTGGAGGTTGGCGGTGGCGTCGTCCCCCAGGGGGCCCAACAAGGCCCCTGCACGTGCCGCTAGATCTGCAGGAGGTGGGCGACCGGGTCAGCGGGGACGTGGATGCGTGTTTTGCTGGGGCAGGAGAAATGTAAGAGAAGCACCAGGGTGGCCCAAGCCGATGCACCTTTGGGGGTCGCAATGCCGTCAGGACCCGGCAAAAATAGATCCGCTGCCCGGCCTAACATCATGACCTCGTGGACAAAGGGTTTGAACCAGATGCTGTCTGCAGTGATCCTGGCCCACCAGTCCCTGGTCGACCAGTATGGTGCAATCAGGCACACGCGGGCCTTGCTCGCCTGTGTAGGTCACAAGATGTGTGTGTGTGTGTTACATGGTTGGGGGTGCGTGAACCCATAGCTGTAAAACTACCCATACGAGCCGAAGGCCCAAGGGCAATACTTCAACGCCTAAAGCCACGGAGAACAGGAAACACCGCACATCATCCCAGACTAGCATCCAAAAGGGGTAACTGGATAGGGAGGGAGGGTATTGGATCGGAACATTGACATGTTTTCTTCTATCTTCAGCTAAGGGCACATGGCCTTTAGGTGCAGCATGTTGTGTTGGCAGTCATGTGAGATAGGATGCAGATCATTCAACGTTGTGGGCCTGCTAGTGGCTGTAGGTGGGTATTGGTGTTGAACTGCTTTTCAAAAGCAGTAGTGTCTTGTATGCTAAACTGTGAAGCACAAGGATACCTTAAGCCATATAAGTAGTGCCATTCATTTCTTGCCTAGATTCAGTAGTGCCATCAGTAGTGCTTCTGGAACAGCAGCCTGGATTCTCATCCAGTCAATTAATACCTTGGTAATAAGCGAGGTATTTTGCGTGATTGATGATGTTGCTTGAGACAGCTGTGCCCAAACATCTTCAGATAAGGATGCCTCTGTTGCACACAGCAGCCCTCTCCATACCTCACTTGGAGTGGCATCCACTGGATTGAACACCTCCCCCTCTGTCACGCCACCAGCATCAGCAGCTGCCACTGCAGCTCCTCCAGTTCCCAGGCTTGCTGATTGGCACAACGTCCCCAAGTTCTGCCAGGCAGACATGCACATGAGTGGATAAGTCAGCAGTGTGGTGTACCATGAGGTCCTTCATTTTTGGGCTGTTGCATGCTCGGGTTTTAAGCCCATGTTGGCCCAATACAAGATCCAAGAATCATGGCAGACACATATTGGATGCATGAATGGGAGCACCTACCTTCCCCTTTGAGCCATGGCCACCATCCCTGCCCTCCAGAGTCTCACTGCTGTTTACAGCAGCAGTAGCAACTGCACCCGTGGGCACAGCTGCTGGCATGGCTGCAGTATGTGGCTGGTTACTGGCAGCAACACAGACATTTACTGCCCCAGTAGAGATGAGTGGAGACAGTGCTGTAGCTGCTGCTGCCTGTTGCTGACTTTGAAGATCCTCCTGTCGTTTCACCTCATCAGCAGACTTGGCCATGTTTTCCTTCTCCCTCATGAGCCTCTGTCAGCATGCGATATGGGTGGCATTTGTGACTCACTTGTATATAACAATGACTGAATTACATAATTTTGGACAGCCCTAGGTAGGGTGCTGGCCCCTGGGCCTCCAGGTCACATGGGCCCATACATGGATGTAATGGGCCCATGGGCTCTGAAGGTACCGTCAGAGTGCAAAGCAACATGTTAAGATGTAAAGCACACACACATACATATATACATACATACATATATATAGGGTTTGGCACTACTGGTAAGGCACGACCATTGCCCCCGGGAGATCCCGGGATTGATACCCATTAGGGTCTAAGTCCTTCCAATGGTGGAAGGCATTGCACCCCTAGTTGATGGACGGTGGTGACCTGGGATAAAGTTAACCTGTGAGCCGACCAGGAACGGAGTTGGGCCACTGTCGACCTGGCAGATTCCGTTGGATGCTGGTGGTGGGTGCGGAACTTGAGTGATCCACTGAGAAGTTGACTAGGGTGACTGGATGAGGGTGCCCTGATATACTGGGGAAGGCAGGGTTTTGCAGGGTAGCTGCCACAGGCGAAGATACACCCCCCTGTTTCACACATCATATTCCAACATGATTACTCGGCAAAGCCCATTATGCATGGGTACATGCTGTCAGATATTAAAGTAAAATGTGACACTAGCAACATGTCATTGCTTAAGATGTCCTACCTTCAGCTCATCTAACCATGGGCGCTGGGGTCAGAAGTACTTGGCTCCATATTTGTAACCGATTTGGCCAGGCAGAGGCTTGGGTGCCTTCTCCAGTTCAGCCTTCACCATCACAATCTTCATGTCCAAGTCCATGCTTCTGTAAGACGAGCCACACATCCACAGCACATGTTCCTTTGCCCACTGAATCAGGTAGTCCTTGAAGTTCTGCTTCTTCACCACAGACCCTAGTGCCTGTGAAAGGCAAAATGGCTCAGTACCCTGAATGAGGGTGGGCCAACAGGGAAGATGGTAGGATCATGAAGTTTGTATACACTATATAGGCACTTACTGGCTAGAACCCGGCCCAAAGCTAGCAACCCGTGGGCTAGTCAACACACAGCAGGCAGGGGCACTCCCTTGTACTCTACATACAGGATGGGGCCCCACATCTTTTGACCGCAGCAGGGTGCATGTGCAGAACACGGGTTATTTGTGTTGCGGCCCTCGTTGCCATGCAAACGGAAGGAAGCTGCTCATTGAGGAAAGGTTGGGTAATGCCGACACTGACCTCCTTTTTGTAGACGATGTCCCAGATGTCAACCGCGTTGGAGGACACAGGCGCCTCAGCCGTCATGCCCTTGTACTGTAATTGTTCACCATTGGGATGAACAGAAATACAGTGGGCGTATTTCCAGCTTAGATGTTTGATGTTTAGTTGTGCCGACCTGGCCTCTTGAATACAGTCATAAAGGTGCCCTAAGACTTCTTCGCTGGACATATTGCGACAATGATTTAAACTTTATGTAAACTCAAGGATCAAAAACGGCTGGTATGAGTTACCGAATGCTGTCGGTGTTGAGTGGCATTGTGCATGTGCGCATCACAGCTGACGACAAATTGCCTGGTAGTCTTTCGCATACAGACTAAACAATTAATTCTTGTTCTTAATTGTTTGGTATCATGTGGCCTAGCATGCTGCAGTAAGTGTGTACGGCAACGATCATCGCCGCGATGCAGGGATGCGACCGTATTCGGTTTGGCCGTCTGGCGTAATAATGGACCTCAAATTAGGCGTATTGCGTATTAATACGCCGGGGTTCACGCCATGCCGTATTACAATACTCGTGACGTATTCCTTTTGCGCTATTCCGTCAGGGAATTCATGTTTTTCGCTTTTACAATGAAAGGCGTATTGCTTTAGTGTTTGGAAAACGATCTCTCACAAGATAAAATATGAATTTGGGCAACAGCCAGACCTGGACAGCCATCGAGCCATGTGCGCACACATTCGCGTCTGCATTCTAGCATTCCTAACAAACCGTGATTACCGTAGTCTTACTTATACGCGACGTTACAAACTGTGACGGGCCTGGCCGAGAGGGGTCTGACATTTCTTCGGTTTAAAAGCGAATGGCGACCAAAATATCCGAAAGTATGGTCCACATTTCTCCGTTACAATATGAATGGCGGTCGTCGCGGCCCACCGCCCCAGGGCCCCGATAGCGGAGAACTGCACCAGCAGCAGCCATGCAAGCAAAGCTGAAATGCACTTCGTTTGCGACTCTGTGCGCACACGCCATACGAGGCTGACATGTTCCTTCGTTGCCATCAGTGCAAGGCACAGCACTTGCACCCGGCGCACATGGCTCCACATAAACTTGCACTGACAAACCGATGGCGACACCCTAGGGCCAAAAGCTGGTCCGGATTTCTACACTTCTTGAATGGCGAAAACCGCCATTAGTTTGTAACGTCGCGTATTAGTAAGACTACGGTATCACAAATATTACAGCCCAAATAGAGATAGCTTGGGTGTCAGGCCAACACCACAGACGACAGACCACACCCCCCCTCGCCAACCCATGTCGCCTCTGGGTTCAGCTGGCGCTGTAACGCTGAGCGCCAGGCATCCTACACCAACAATATCGATTAAGAAGTTAGTAAGAACGACGGGATAACACCTGTTTTGACGCTCTTGAGAATACACCAGGGGCCCGCCTTGGAACTGCGAACCGCTTCACTCGTTCACTCCCAAATCCTGAAACCCTATGTTGATTTTCCGCGTTTTGCTTCGCGCACGTTTTCCATTTCGCGGGTTGATATTACAACAAGGTAAGTTGCAAACCCAATGATAAGCGAACCTATTACCTAATCCTAAGTATCAACTAATGACACCAATGACTCGGGAATGTCAATAGCTCGATATTTCTCAAAATCGGCACGTTTTCAGACTGTACGACAACCTCACGACAAACATTACGCCGACAATACGCCAACAATACGCCAACACATAAACAGCCCAACTGGCTGGCGTATTCGGCGTATTAATACGGCCGTATTAGCTGGCGTATTAATCTGGAATACGGTCGCATCCCTGTCATCGCGAATGTGGTGGAATCCTTACACAAAGGTCATAGTATAATTCAAAATAACGCATTTTTAAGCAGCCCCTCGCACAAATGTGTCCGGTCGTACTGTGCCCAAAAACAGTTCGTACATCGTCCCAAAAGAATTTTCTTTCGAATTTTGCCGTGCGGATGCGCGCGTGCGATTCGCAAAATGCGCCTGTACAAGTGTATATAAATTTTCTTGGCGGAAAAGGACCAGGTGCGCCAGCGCGTTGCGCAGGTGGGCATGTTGGCCATAGCCGCACGCGGCATGCAGGCTGGACAATTGCGTGGATGCTTTGCAGTAACTAAAAGCACCGAAAGCCAACGTCGTAGCTTGCAACTCTGGGCTCGTGAAACTGCCGCGGAAGATGAAGCGCTGGCGAAGAGGCAGTTGTATGCAGCACCTTGTTCAGAGTAAAGTCAAATTACAAAGTTGCGCAAAGTATAACATACATAAACTTAATTAAATATAAGAGCAGATAAGACGTTTAGAGCCTTGTCGGTGACATGGACGCCGGTGTTGGCTTGGAACAGCTATTTGCTGTGCATAGGGACGTGCCCGCGTTAGCCGTGTTGCAACAGCTCAGGATGGATTTCAGCCAGCAACAGCCTCAAGAGCTGCTGCACAACCACCGGGAATGTCTTCAGTTGGGCACGTGTAGTTTTGGTCGGCGGGGTCGAGCAACGTACGCAATGCGCACAGAAACCAAGGTGCAGCGTTCTGTAACATCGCCAACATATCCGGTACGCGGTGGCAGGCTTGCCGAGCACGAAATGAAGGGGGGGTCGCATCTCACCATTCAACTAAGCATGCATGTGCTCGGTTGAATGCTCGGTAGCGTGCGAGTTTACCCCTATCAGGATGTTTGTTTGCATATCCCCCCAAGCGAGAGGGCTTGCACCTATGCTGATGTTCGTTCCAAGAAGTGAACTGAGGACTGATGCTACGGTGAAAGATTTGCACGTAAATTCGCCCGTGCAATAAAACGCCCTGTAACTCGCTTACGCTAATCTCACATTCCAATATGCCACTGCACTTTCCTCTCCAGCCTGGCCACAATCTCTTCCTCGCAAACATACTTGGGCACCTTACAATCCAACACCATACATGCTTTGAAAACGCGGGCAGCTGCTTCACAAGGACCCCCCTATTCATAACAAGCTTGGATATTCTGGTGTCATATGAACGGCGGTAGGGATGTACGGTGCGACTACGGTAAAAAGGAAGGTACTGATTGGCATACACCGCCAAATTATAATGCATCTGCAATCCTATGACAATTTTGTATACTTCTGCTGAATGGCCCCATCACGAGCTCCCCCACCTGGCGACGGTTATGTGGGTTGCCCAACTCCACAAACAAAATCATGCCATAACTGGTTAATACTTATATTTGCCTTTGTTCTAGCATCACTGCTTCTCTTAACCTGGTTTATGGCTCCATCAGGCGAGAAGGGCCATGCTTACTGCTTGTGCCAGCTGTGTGTCCCAAACATTTTGGAAAGTGCTGGTGACCCAGTACTTCGTCCTATGCGGATGGTGTATCATCATAACCAAGATGCCTTTCCTGTTCAGAAGACCAAGCAACGGAGAGAGCCATACTTCTTGCCTGTGGGTACACCTGTGGTGGAGGTCCAGGACACTGCTCAAGGGCTGAAGGATTCTCTTCTGTGTGTACAGCAGCCGCCCTGCAAGCTGCTGGGTCAGACACTCCAACAAGCACATAGAAAGTGCAATTAACCAGGTAGGCAGTACATCTCCAGCTGCTGGTCCCAGTTCTGGTGGTGCTGCAGCAGCTCAGGGTAATGAGAAGCCCAACAATAATGCTTGTATAGAGACATATCCCTTACCTCCACCACCTCCAGGCCACATTGCATCACTGGCAGATCCTCTGCCAGCACATAACGATGCAGGAAAAGTTGCAGCCATTCAGGACGCATTTCCAGCACCCCAAAAGCCTGGTGATGGTGACGGAGGAAATCACATGCGGTGCTTTGGAACATGGACTCCCAGTGGAGCACGCCAGGGTGACTGGAGGAGTTGCAACAGTGATCCATCTGTAGAACCGCTGCTTCAAGGCATGGAGCAAGATGTACTGAATGCGGTTCTCCATCGGTTTAAGCATAATGCATCTGGTGAAGCTGTTATTGATCACCTTAGGTTAGTGATGACTCAAAGTGGTGCATCCTACTCAGTTCCTGAGCAGCTACATCCCAAGGAGTATCGACAGTGCCTCACATTCCTGGAGCAACGTGGTATCCTGGAGGGGAAGCCATTTGTTGGATATGACCTGTGCCCTTGTGGATTTCTGTACCGTTCTACTGATAAGGGGCAGACTTCATGTATATGCTGTTGATGTTGTTACAGGGTGGTTAAGCTTCACCAGTGGCCTCCTTCCCGAGGCAATTCCCTGCTCTCCCCTGCTGTTGTGGCACACTTGCATATTAACCCTCGGATCTTTTCCCAATTCTCTGGCACTTTGCCGCTGGGCAATATCTTCGCTCTTACTTGGTTAACCATTGGGCACTTGCCTATCTTTAATTGGGTGCTGGTCCATCTTTAAGCGGGCACTTGCCTGTCTTTATCACGCATGATACTGGATTATAGTGCTCTTGCTATAATCGTGACACTTGTCACTGGTAGACCCACTTGAGTTACGATTGCACCGATTGGTGATAATTCATGTTGATGACTATATCTTCGGACAGTACAGACATCTGTACGGGTCATCCTAACGCAGAGGCATTTAGTCTCTTCTCATTCACTAATCGGTAGTTTTTACTACCACCTAAACAGTGGAAGTGGATACAACAAGTGGTATTGAGATGTTCGGTCTCGACCAGCTCTTCGTTAGCCAATGTCAGAGGCTTACAGTGTTGGAGCGCTCGTGGCTGCTCTTCAGGGTAAGTGAAAGATCGTAACCATCTGTATTGTTTTGTCCTTGGTTGCATTGCCCATTGTGATCGCAGAGGTTAGAACGGGTGCGGCGGACCCAACCGAGGTAGAGCCGCCTCCTCAAGCCCTTCCCTTATCCACGGTAGTGACCACACCGTTATTACATAAGGGTAGGCCCTTCTTATTTTAGCTAAAATGTTTAACTCCGCTCCGTTAAATCTGGGCGGCGACCATAATGGTGTAGACATGGCATCGGGCGCACTTGATGCTCACTCCACTTTGCCTGCCTACACTGTTGCGGGACTTGTTTCTGACCCCGGTGCACCTAGTACTTCTAGAGGTCCGGGCGGCCCTATTGAGGTCCCTGTTGCTGTTCGCGAACCTGATGTGTGAACGCCATTCTCAACTTTTGCCGCAGCACCTTTGTTGCATATGCCCACTGGGGCTGCTGAGAATGTTCATTTGAGGCCTGGTGATGAACGTCTCAACTCCTTGCCTTCTTTGGCCCCTTTCGCTCTGCACCACCCGCGCAATACCCCCGTCAATCACCCCAATGTCTCGCCTGTTATACCAGAGACTCAGACTACAGATGCAGACCGCCGTGCAGAGGCTGCACGGGTGTTAGTGGCGGAAGCGGCTGCTGCTGCTGAGGCTGTGGTTGCGGCGGCAGCTGCAGCCGAGCCAGAGCCCTTGCCTTCGTTTCGGCCTATTCCTTCTGCCGACCTCCCTCGGGTTAGTTTACCGACTCCTGTTTTGCAACTAGATACCAAGCTTGATGCGAAGCACACTGCTGCCCACGTAAAGGTGATATTTCACGACGCGTCTTTGTTTTTCGAAATCGTGCCCTGGGGTAGGGACCATTGGTCATGCTGCCTGTTTTTGTCGCAAGCGCTCCATGGTGTTGCAAAAACGTGGTATGATGAGTGGTCTCTATCGCAGCGTGAGCTTACTGCTCAGCTTGTTCTGGATAATCTGCGCACGCGTTTTGCTCCTCAGGTTATCTATGTAGAACAAGAAGCACGATGTAGGCTTTCTGACAAATCTTTTGCGATGCGTGCTGGTGAAAGTGTACCAGCTTACCTATCGCGTCTTGAGGCCGTTTTCCAAGACATACCCACGATCACTCCTAATGAGCGTATGTTTTGGTTTTTCGAAGGCCTTTCTTCTTCCCTGCAGCCCCATTGCGCCACAGACATCTATGGAAAGCCGTTTGCCTCTTATGACGCCCTGGTACAGCATGTCTTGGGCCAGGAAGTGTGCACCCTGTCTGAACGAAAAGTTCGTTCTGCTCTTCGTTCGAATTCCGTTGCTTTGCAGGAATTCGACGGAGACCAGCCCCCGTTCAAGAGGGCGTGCATGGATTCCGGCCCTCGCCTAGTTGCAGCTGTTGTGGGGACCTCCCGGCAGCTGGGACACAGAAGCGTTCCTGGGTGAAGTAGTCACAGGGGCAGAACGGGTCCACATGGTGGGCGGGGTGACAGGGTGCACGGTACTGACCACCCTAACGAATCCGCCGATGGAGAGCCCGTCGTTCTGTTGTCTAAAGCCTGCAAGTTGACCAAGTGGGTCAACCAGTTCGGCCGTAGGTTGACACACGGGGAGGTGGGAATTCTCCGACGATGCACGGGCGGTAAGGCCGTCTGTTTTTGCTGTGAGGTGGCTAGTCCTGACCACCTCTACGACGACTGCCCCCCTCTCAAAAGGTTGTGTGAAGCAGGGCTGTACTAGGAATTTGCTCAGGGCGGTATTGAGGGATATTACCCTGAGCTTCCTTTTGCGGGGATTCGTTCTTTGGTCCGCGTGGTTAGACCCGCTGCATTGGCAGAGTTCAAGAGTGCCGGTGGATGCCGTTTTTCTTTCGACACCGTTGCTGTCAAACCAGGCTTTGACTCGGAATGTAACATAACGGTTCCTCGTGGTCGCTCTCTCTGCTCGGTCGATGTTGGTGGTCATACTGTGCTTTTTGTCCCTGCATCCCTCACTCAATTGCGTGTTTCGCTTCGGCACTACCTTGCATGCAAGCACCGCCATCCTGATACCGCGGCCGGCATTTTGCTACCTTCACATATCGCTCGGCGGGCTTCAATGTTGCTAGCAGGTATGTGCCGAGTGCTTACGCTTCCTGCGAAGTCCATCCTTTTCAACGGCCTTTCACTTGAGGGTAAAACAGTAGAGCTTCCTGGTATTCCGTATCCTGCTGAGTTGTGGTATGATGCACCTTCACCTTGTCTCTCTGTTGCCCGGGAGCCCTTTGCTTCTCCTCTTTGCGCAGTTGCCTCCGGTTCTGTGGACACACGGGTTGCTTTGCCTCTGGTATCCCTGTGGACTGGTGGCCAAACGTTTTCGGCATTGGTGGACACAGGCGCTACTCACGACTTTATTAGTGAGTCCCTTGTTCAACGGCTACACCTCCCGGTCCACTCTTCGGACTGGTCCCATGTTTCGCTCGCTGATGGAGGTAGGCAAGCTATCATGGGTCAGGTGTCGTTTCGTGTGGCAGTCGGGTCTTTGTACCTAACCGTCTCGCCATACGTTTTGCCGTCCTTGACTGATCCTGCTGCTCCTTTTATTCTGGGGTCTGATACTTTGTGTAAGCACTCTGCATCCCTGGATTTTCAGAACAATATTTTGCGTTTGTCAAAGGGTACTGTTCGGTACTCAATTCCTTGGTGCGCGTCTTCTAATGATTCAGGTGACAGTGGTGCTGCCTCGTCAGCACCCCTTGTTAATTTTGCGGCTGCAGCCATGTGTGTGCACGCCACCCCTGAGTCTATTGGTCGTAAGGCTGCTATGCATCTTATTCGCAAGGGGGCACATGCTTTGCTGGTTCACCCTTCGGTTAGCCTTAACGCCACTTCTGTGATTCCTCCCACTCAGGACCCTGAAGTTTCCGCACTGCTTGAGGAATACGCTGATGTTTTCCGGGAAATCCCGGGTATTCCTCCAGTCCGTCTAGTGGATCACACAATTCCGTTGGTGCCTGACGCCCAACCCGTCGCACGCCCTATGTACTGACTTAGCCCTCTTGAGCTTGATGAGGTCAAACGGCAGGTTACTGAGCTGCTTGCTAAAGGCATGATTCGTCCGAGTACGTCTCCCTTCTCTGCCCCGATCTTGTTTATGGGTAAGAAGGACGGTTCCCTACACATGTGCATAGATTACCGTGGATTGAATTCCATGACCACTAAGAATCGGTACCCTCTTCCGTGTGTAGACGATTTGCTCGATAAGCTTCGCGGGTCTGCTTACTTTAGCTCTATAGAGCTGCAGCAGGGATATAACCAGATTCGCATTGCTGAGTCTGACATTCCTAAAACCGCTTTCCGCACTCCTTTCGGTCACTTTGAGTACATGGTTTTGAGCTTCGGCCTTGTTAACACTCCTGCTACTTTTCAAGCCGTAATTGACCGTATGTTCAGGCCGTACATTGATAAGTTTGTCGTGTGCTACCTGGACGATATCCTCATCTATTCCAAAACGAAGGAAGAGCACCTCCAACATCTTCGTTTGGTGCTCAACGTTTTGCGGCGGGTACAGCTTTATGCCAAGCAGTCCAAGTGCCACTGGGCGAAGTCCGAAGTTGAGTATCTGGGCCATGTGGTTTCCGTTGACGGGGTTCGCATGGACCCTAAGAAGACTGCTGCGGTGCATGACTGGCCTGTCCCGATGTCATTGCTGGAGCTGCAAAAGTTCCTAGGGCTTACCAATTACTTTCACAAGTTTATAGCCAATTACTCGTCTCTCACCGCACCGTTGATGAGTCTTACGCGCCAGGGTGCATTTTCTTCCGCTGACATTTGGACTGCTGAATGTCAGGCGTCTTTTGAGGCTATACAACATGCTGTTGCGGACGATATAGTGCTGCGTTTTCCCAATTACTCTCAGCCTTTCCGTGTTGAGCTTATTTCCGATGCCTCGCTGCATGGTACGGGGGCAGTTTTGCTTCAGAACGGTCATCCTGTCGCGTTTTCCAGCAAGAAGTTTTCTGCTGCCGAACACGGCTACACCACGGGTGAACAAGAGCTACTAGCCGTTGTTCACACCTTGCGTGAATGGCGCTGCTATCTTGAGGGACGCGTCCCTCAATGTATGCCCGTTCGTTGTCAAAACTGACCACAAGCCCCTAACCTTCCTGCAGGGTGTTCCGACTCTTAACCGCCGCCAGGCGCGACTCTTAACCGCCGCCAGGCGCGGTGGTTAGAATATATGCAGCATTTTAACTTCACTTGGGAACATGTGTCTGGTTCCGTTAATGTTGCTGATGCTTTGAGTCGCCATCCTTCCTTGCACTCTGTCGTCCTGTTGGTTGTGACTCGACGTCAGTCTGTGGCTGCCGATTTGACGATTTCTGCTTTTGCCAAACGAATCGTGGACGGATACAAAACCGACCCTTGGTTCAACGATCCCAATAACGTCGAGCAGTTGACCAGGGTCTCTGGGTTCGCACTGATGGTGATCAACGTCAAACAGTTGTCCCTAATGATGATTTGCTTCACCATGATATCCTTTCCCGTGTGCATCAGGATCCACTTTCTGGTCATGTGGGTTCTACTCGCCTTATTGAGTTGCTACGTTGCAACTTCTGGTGGCCACGGATGGCTCGTGATGCTGCTTCCTTTGTTGAGCAGTGTGATGTTTGCCAACGGCAGAAGCCAAAATCTGGTAAGCAATCGGGCCTGCTTTAGCCCTTGCCGATTCCAGACTCGCCTTGGGAGAGTGTGTTGCTTGACTATGTCGTCGCACTTCCTCTGTCCGAGGGGGGATACGACGCTGTCCTCATCATTGTTGACCGCTTGACCAAGATGGTACATTTGGTACCGACCACCACGACAGTTACCGTGGAGCAAACCGCTCGACTGTTCTTTGATAACGTGGTGTGTCTGCATGGTGTTCCCAAACAGATTATTTCTGATAGAGGACCTCAGTTTGGTGCCAAGTTTTGGGGAGCCCTTGGCACTTTGGCTAATTTCTGAGTAAGCCTTTCTACTGCCTATCATCCACAAACTGACGGTCAGACTGAGCGAATGAATCGCACTTTGGGTGATATGCTGCGAACCTACACTGGCAACAACCCTCGTGTTTGGGACACCTATCTTTCAGCTGCAGAATTCGCGATGAACAACGCTGTCAATCGCTCTACGGGACAATCTCCTTCTTAAATTACGGGTTCCACCCAGCTACTCCTGTCTCACGTGAACTTGATGTTCCGGTCCCGGCAGCCAAATCCTTTATTAAGTCGTACATTGCTCGTATTGCAGAAGCGAAGCAGTGTCTGGAAAAGGCCATAGACCATACAACTAACTATTACAACCACGGCAGAGCCGAAGTTACCTTCAAGGAAGGCGACTTAGTGCTTTTAAGTACGAAAAATCTGCGGCAGTTAGCCGTCGGACCTCGTAAATTATTGCCGTGGTGGGTGGGTCCTTACCCTGTGAATTGCATGGTTGGCAAAGCAGCGGCCGAGCTTGTCCTACCGTCTGATATGCGCATCCACCCCACCTTCCACGTGATGTTGTTTCGGCCTTACAAGGCGCCAGCGGATGCGTTGGATTCTTCAACTGTTCGCGACAGTTCTTCTGCACTTTCTAGTCCTGCAGGACCGCCACCGGTTCAGTGGCTGAAGAGCGATCCACTTTACTCGGTCGAGCACATACTGGATTATCGTGCCCGCCGCCTAGGAAGACGCCATAAGGGGCTGGTGCACGAGTACCTCGTCAAATGGACCGGGTATTCCAATGAACATAATAGCTGGGAGCCAGAGAAAAACTTTACGCCCGACCTTCACCCCGAACTTCAAGCAGTGAAGGCTCATGCCACTAACGCTGCGAGGATGCTGCATCCTGAGGGGGGATAGTTGTTGTGGCACACTTGCATATTAACCCTCGGATCTTTCCCCAATTCTCTGGCACTTTGCCGCTGGGCAATATCTTCACTCTTACTTGGTTAACCATTGGGCACTTGCCTATCTTTAATTGGGCGCTGGTCCATCTTTAAGCGGGCACTTGCCTGTCTTTATCACGCATGATACTGGATTATAGCGCTCTTGCTATAATCGTGACACTTGTCACTGGTAGACCCACTTGGGTTACGATTGCACCGATTGGTGATAATTCACGTTGACGACTATATCTTCGGACCGTACAGACTTCTGTACGGGTCATCCTAACGCAGAGGCATTTAGCCTCTTCTCATTCACTAATCGGTAGTTTTCACAACCACCTAAACAGTGGAAGTGGATACAACACCTGCTAGAGGTGCACCCAAAGCCATTCACCCCATCCGACTTCAGAGTGTACTCTTTGAGTTTGGCAACTCACCACCAGCATCCAACCAAATCTAGCGGATCAACGGTGTGTCAACTTAGTTCCTGGTGAGCTCGCAAGTTGATTTTATCACGTCCTACACCGTCCATAAGATGGGGGGCCACCTCCCATTTCATCACCTCTCAAACACCCCGAGAGGTCGGCAGACGGATTTGAACTCGGACACGCTGGGACGTGACGGGAGCAGAAGCCAGGCCTTAACCTCTGCCAGCCGCCTGCCGTTGATGTTGTTACAGGGTGGTTAAGCTTCACCAGTAGCCTCCTTCCCGTGGCAATTCCCTGCTCTCCCCTGCTCGAGGGGCACCCTAATCCATTCACCCCATCCGACTTCAGAGTGTTCTCTTTGAGTTTGGCAACTCACCACCAGCATCCAACCAAATCTAGCGGATCAATGGCGCCTCAACTTAGTTCCTGGTCAGCTCACAAGTTGATTTTAACACATCCTACACCGTCCATAAGATGGGGGGCCATGGATCCGGAAGGTGGTGCCACCTCCCATTTCACCACCTCTCAAACACCCGAGAGGACGGTAGACGGATTTGAACCCAGATCGGCCAGGAGCAGAAGTCAGGCCTTAACCTCTGCCAGCATCCTGCTGCAACAAACCTTGCCTTAAATCACTCAAGCTCCTGTATATGTGTGTATGTATGTATGTTGTTACAGGGTGGTTAACTTCGCCAGCGGCCCCCTTTCCCGGGGCAGTCCCTGCTCTCCCCTGCTAGAGGGGCACCCTAATCCGTCACCCCATCCGACTTCAGAATGTATTCGTTGGGTTCGGCAACTCACCACCAGCATCCAACCAAATCTAGCGGATCAACGGCGCATCAACTTAGTTCCTGGTCAGCTCGCAAGTTGATATTATCACGTCCTACACCGTCCATAAGATGGGGGGCCACCTCCCATTTCATCACTCCTCAAACACCCGAGGAGCCGGCAGGCGGATTTGAACCCGGGTCGACTGGGTCGACTGGGAGCAGAAGTCAGGCCTTAACCTCTGCCAGCCGCCTGCATAATAAATGGAATGTGGACTTCATGCCAGGGTCATGTCTGTTTGTGGTTCTGACACGGATAATTCATTTTATTTACAGGCCCATTTCCAACTGGTTAACATCTCACCTGGAGGATCCAGGAACTTTTCAAATGCTTCAGCATTGCAACCTGACTCAGCAACAACGGGGCTCTGTGCCAGGTTTTGCTTGTGACATTCTTGACACCCTCCCTGGTTTGGGAGACAATCATCATACAGACAGTATGATGCTGCATGTTGGAGTGCACACCGATGGTGTAAATCCCTTCAAGTTTAAGTCATCATAATCAATGTGGCCACTGGTTTTAACTCTGTACAACATAAGTCCTGACTACAGGTATGTGCACGTCAGCTCACCACTACCTCTGAGTTCACTTGTGATACTAAACTGCTATCTTTGTCATCATCGTCTGTGTGTAGGTACCGTCCTAGCCTGATTGGTTTGTGTGGCATTATTCCTGGCAAACGTGATGAAAACGGCTGTGGAGGTTCAGTACCTATCCATGATGACCTTGCTGGCTGAGGAGCTAACATTTCTAAACACGGAAGGGCTGCCCTACACACATCCAGTGAATGGGATGCCTGCAGTTGCTAAAGTTCAATTACAAGTGCTTGGTGGTGTTTACCGTGCAGTCGAGAAGGTTGCAGGTATCAGTGGTGCACCCACATCTGTGTACAGCTGCTTCAAGTGTTGGCACCCAGGGACTTGGGGTCCCAGCAAGTACCTGTATGGGCAATTTTCACTTTCTGAGTAAATCTTCCCCATTGTGAAGGCTGGCAGCTGATCTCAATATTGAGATGCATGCCTCAGAGGTAGCAACAAAGAAAGCAGCAGGATGCAAGAAAGTCAAGGGGTTGATGGTGCTGTTCTCCCTCCCAGCTTCACCGGCTGAAATTGCTTGTGACATGGCCAGGTTTGTATCCAGTTGTACATGTCCTTAAAGCTGCTGTTGTGGCCCTTAAAAGCATAAGCATGACAACCTGGGAATTGTCTTGTACATTCTTCCCTTGGAACCCCACAGCTTCCCAGGAGAGAGAAGTGCAAACTTAAAATCAAGCAAGAAGAGCAAGGATGACATACTCACCAAAGGATGCAAGCAGCGGGATGCCATGGGTGGTCATCCCCAGGCACCTGCCATACACACACAGACAACAATAGGCGGCAGGCGGCAGGCGGCTGGCAGAGGTTAAGGCCTGGCTTCTGCTCCCGACGCGTCCCGGCGCGTCCGGGTTCAAATCCGCCTGCCGACCTCTCGGGGTGTTTGAGAGGTGATGAAATGGGAGGTGGCCCCCCATCTTGTGGACGGTGTAGGACGTGATAAAATCAACTCGCGAGCTGACCAGGAACTAAGTTGACGCGCCGTTGATCCGCTAGATTTGGTTGGATGCTGGTGGTGAGTTGCCAAACTCAAAGAAGTCGGATGGGGTGAATGGCTTAGGGTGCCCCTCTAGCAGGGGAGAGCAGGGAATTGCCTCGGGAAGGAGGCCACTGGTGAAGCTTAACCACCCTGTAACAACATCAACAATAGGGGCCACCACCACCTGGCAGCAGCTCTGGCTTGCCCAAGCACCACCAGGGTGTGAGCAAGGCCCCTGGGTTGCAAATCATCCTAGCGGCCGCCATGGAAGTCAGCAGATGCTGCCTCTGAGCAGCATTCCAGCAGCAGAGTCAAGTGGGGGTGACAGTGATGGTGGGACAGCAGCAGCATTGGCGACGGCAACAGCAGCAGGTGCAGACCATGATGGGGCAGCCCCAGCAGCAGAGGTCCTACCAGCTAGCCATCACACACTTTTTCACCCAAGTGGGAGGTGCAGTGCAGCAAGAGGGACCCACCCTAAATGCCCCAGCAGATGACAGGCCAACAGGTGTGGGCCGGGTCGTGGTGGTAATCCTTCTGGAATAACAATCAGCATCAGCCGTCACCGTCGCCAATTCTCCAATAGGTTATGAGCCCCGACTAGCACCGACAGCTATCATCCGATTGTTATTTCTATCCCTTATCGACAATTGTTGTATCCACTTCCACTGTTTAGGTGGTAGTGAAAACTACCGATTAATGAGAAGAGGCTAAATGCCTCTGCGTTAGGACGACCCGTACAGAAGTCTGTACGGTCCGAAGATATAGTCGTCAACGCGAATTATCACCAATCGGTGCAATCGTAACCCAAGTGGGTCTACCAGTGACAAGTGTCACGATTATAGCAAGAGCGCTATAATCCAGTATCATGCGTGATAAAGACAGGCAAGTGCCCGCTTAAAGATGGGCCAGCGCCCAATTAAAGATAGGCAAGTGCCCAATGGTTAACCAAGTAAGAGCGAAGATATTGCCCAGCGGCAAAGTGCCAGAGAATTGGGGAAAGATCCGAGGGTTAATATGCAAGTGTGCCACAACAACTATCCCCCCTCAGGACGCAGCATCCTCGCAGTGTTAGTGGCACGAGCCTTCACTGCTTGAAGTTCGGGGTGAAGGTCGGGCGTAAAGTTTTTCTCTGGCTCGCAGCTATTATGTTCATTGGAATACCCGGTCCATTTGACGAGGTACTCGTGCACCAGCCCCTTACGGCGTCTTCCTAGGCGGCGGGCACGATAATCCAGTATGTGCTCGACTGAGTAAAGTGGATCGCTCTTCAGCCACTGAATTGGCGGCGGTCCTGCAGGACTAGAAAGTGCAGAAGAACTGTCGCGAACAGTTGAAGAATCCAACGCATCCGCTGGCGCCTTGTAAGGCCGCAACTATTGAAGAATTGGCGATGGTGACGGCTAACGCTGATTGTTATTCCGGAAGGATTGCCGGTGGCGAAGATATTTAGCACGATAAAATGTTACAAGTAATGTAAAGAGTATTATTAGGCGCAGACCCGGGGTCAAATCCCCTGGTCGACAACCACACGAGTTGGGAGAGGACCGTTTCCTCAACACGCCCCCTCGGGCCGTATCCCAACGAGTACCAAGTTCATCTGCACACTTCACACAAGGCCCATAGCATCTCGGCAACGTTTGAACTTCACCTCGCCCAGAGCCTTTGTGAGCACATCCGCAACCATCCACTCCGTAGGGCAGTATTCCAACTGCACCTCACCGCTATTCACCCTCTCACGCACTATGTGATGCTGCACGTCGATGTGCTTCGACCGAGCAGACGTAATTGGGTTGATTCCCAAGCTAAGCACCCCCTGGGAGTCTATCTGGATTTTCACCGCGCTCTCAGGCAAGCCCAAATCAACCATCAGCTTGCGAAGCCACAAAGCCTCACGAACAGCCGCCGCTGTAGCTTGGTACTCAACCTCCACCGACGAAGCCGCCACAGTACGTTGAAGTTGGCTGCTCCAGCTAATCGCAGCCCCATTAAGAGTGAAAACGTAGCCGGACGTAGAACGCCGCGTAACTGGGTCTCCTGCCCAGTCCGAATCACTGTACCCGGACAAAGCAACGTCGCCAACACCCCCAAAACGCAATCCTAGTTCGCGAGTCCCCGCCAGGTAACGCAGAACGCCGACTGCTAAGTTCATGGCAGTCTTCGTAGGTGCGGCCATATGCCGGGACAAAACGCTCAATGCATATGAAATGTCAGGCCGCGTGTTCGTCGCCAGATAGTTCAATTCTCCCACCAAAGCCCTATACTCGGTGGGATTGCCCAGCAGCTCCTCTCCGTCCCCCTTAGGAGTGTACCTAAAGCCCGGAGGCAAAGGGGTAGACCTCGGCTTGGCGTCAATCATCCTATGACGCTCCAACAGCTGCGCAATATACCTATGCTGCGACAACACTATCTCACCCGACTTCTCCCTCCTAATTTCCATGCCCAAAAACACCTTCGCTTCTCCAAGGTCGCGCACCTTGAAGACCTTCGCAATTGCAGCTTTAATTGCCCGGACCATTTCCGGGTCTTCCGACGCAACAATGGTATCATCTACGTGCACCAAAGCAATAACAACCCCACGCTCGTCAGTCTTAACAAACATCGCCGGATCAGACTTCGAAGGGTAAAGACCCAGCTTGGCAAACTCTGCTGATAGTTTTTTCATACCAGCAACGGGGTGCCTGCTTCAAACCGTAAATAGATTTCTGCAGCTTGCACGCAAGCGACCGGTCACTGGACGCATACCCAGGTGGTTGCTCCATCCACAACTCCTCCTTCAGCTCACCATTCAGAAACGCAGTAGACACATCTAGCTGGTGTACCGTCATGTCCCGCGCTGCGGCAACTGCTAATAAAGCACGCAATGACGAACCACGAGAGGTAGGGGCAAACAACTCCCCATAATCAATCCCCTCGCGTTGCTCGAAACCCTTGGCAACTAAACACGCCTTAAAACGCTCCACGCTGCCGTCATCGCTGTACTTAACCTTATAAACCCACCGACACGGCAACAAACGAGTACCAGGTGGTGGCTTCTTCAGCTCCCAAGTACTATTAGCCATCTGGGCGGCGATCTCCTCGTCCATCGCACGCCGCCAGTCGTCTGCATGTGGACTCGCAATGGCTTCCGCAAAAGAATTCGGTTCGGGAATATCAGTAGAGAAAGCAGCGTTAACGCGACCAGTAACAGTGCGACCAGGTTCATTTCGCCACCATTCGCCAGGGCGTTTATGCTCTCTAACTGGGTACCTAGTTCCCGCCATTTCCACATCAGGCTGATTGATTCCTTGCCCGTTCGCACTGCTGGAAGGTCCAGCCCCAGCCGGCGCCCCCTCGCCACCCAAATGCGGCGATCCCTCGCCGACGGTGCTACCTGGTGTCCCTTCGCCAGCCCTAGGCAGCGATCCCTCACCAGATAAACTAGTGCGAAACTCCTCCTCCTCGTCGGCATCGGACTCATAATCGGAGTCCCCGGCATTACACCGCCGGCCGACATTAGATTCATCGAAACGAACGTTAGAAACTACGGCAATAATGCCGTCCTCGTATAGTACACGATACTGTCCACCGTTCCCGTATCCGACAAGTATTCCACGCCTGCTCACCGGGTCGAACTTGTCGCGCTTGACGTCGGGTACGTGGACG
>NW_003307614.1:528822-533699 GCF_000143455.1 Volvox carteri f. nagariensis
AAGAAAGCTTCGTACGGAGTGACGGTTGACCCAGCAGTTGGCGACACATTCCTAAGATAGTTGGCTGTCGCTAACGCCTCCGCCCATAATGATTTAGGCAGTCCAGACTCAACTAGCATAGCCCTAGTCTTGTCCAAAAGAGTGCGATTTAAACGTTCTGCAGCTCCGTTCTGCTCAGGGGTGTAGCCTACCGTAGTTCCGTGTACAATTCCCCTGGAAGCGAAATAGGCCTTCGTGCGAGTATTAACGAACTCCCCGCCACGATCTGTACGCACCTCCTTAACCTGCCTGCCAGTAGCGCGCTCCAGTTCCGCTATCATTACCACCATCTTCTGGTAGACCTCCTCCTTGGTCGCTGTAAACGCAACAGCTGAAAGACCAGTATGGTCGTCAAGCAGGGTTGTCACGTAACGCGAACCACTAGGCGAAGGTTCAGGCATAGGCCCACACACATCCATGTGGATTAATGCTAGTGGCTGTGTTGCCTTATGCCCTGTTAGCGGAAAAGGGCCACGTGTATGTTTAGCAAGGACGCAAGTCTCACACACACACGCGCTGGCTGATTGTATGCTGTGTCGGTCAACATCAAAACCAGCTACCATATTATGACGCAGCAACGTCTCAAGGTTGCTGTATCCCAAGTGGCCATACCGTCGGTGCCAAAGTGCTGCACGTTCAGCTCCGATACCCACGGCAGCACACACTGCATCACCACCAGAAGGTATCCTGTTGTCTTCACGCTGCGTCCTCTTCAGAGCTCCCGTACCTCCACTGCTGTAGCAGACGGGATACAAGTCCCCATCCCGCTTTCCAGTCAGCACCAACTGGTTCTGTACGTATACTTTCGCCTGTCCGCCGCCGAAGACCACACTGCCTCCACGATCATCAATGATGCGGACCGATATGATTTTGGCGGTGGCCTCCTCGTCGACATAGACCTTCTTGAAAGTGATGGCCTGTTTATCGTTGACGTTAGACCGAATCGTAAGCGTGCCAACTTCAGTCGGTCGAAGAGATTGTCCCTTGATGCCCATGATGTTGAAGCGCTCCCATGGCTCCAACAGCCGCACGTTGAAAAGTTCTGAGCGGTCATACGTTATGTGGTGAGTGGCGGCTGAGTCCAGAAATCATTCCGTCGGACGCTCGCTGTTATATGCTACGAACGCTACCTGCCGCGGAACTCCTGGCCCCCTAGCTGATCCACCGGATCCTGGCTTGCTGCCGCTAGCTCCGCTGCCACTACCTCCGTTACCACTGTTGTTGTACCCACCCTTATAGCCAGAATTTGACGACTGCTTCAGCGCTTTAAGCTGCCTGCAGTCCTTTACCACGTGCCCAGGTTTGTTACAGTAGTAGCAGATGAGCTGTTTCCGACTGTGTCCCGAGCTGTTGTTAGCCGGCCCCCGGCTACCATAACCAGAAGTAGAAGCGCCGAAAGTCGAACCGCCGACAGACGCGAAGGCTGCCGACTCGGTAGGCTTGCCCGACCCACCGTTAGCCGTCTCGATAGAGAGAAGCTTTGCTGTGACGCTCGCCATGTCCAAATCGCCGTCGCGCATTAGTAATGTAGTCGTCACCACGCTGTACCGACTGGGTAGACCAACTAGGACGGTTTATGCCAGCTCGGAGTCGTTGATTACGTGGCCGACTCCCAATAAATCCGTTTGCAGCTGTCTTGCACGCGCAAAGTACATCGGGAGAGGTTCGCCGTCGACCATCTTAAAACGGCTGAATTCTTGACGTAGAGACACCTTGCGGGCGTTGTTGTTGGCAGCAAACATAGATCCCAAGGCGTCCCAGGCCTTCTTCGCGTTGGCAGCACCGGTAACCATCGGCAAATGATGATCTTTGACGTTCTTGATGAGCAGATTGATGACCTTCCGTGATTGTCGAATCTGCTCCTCGTTGCACGGCTCGGCGAGCAGGGATTGCTCAAGCCCAAGCTCCATGTCTGTCGGCGGTTTGACGTTCGGCGCTTCTACTTCTGGTTATGGTAGCCGGGGGCCGGCTAACAACAGCTCGGGACACAGTCGGAAGCAACTCATCTGCTACTACTGTAATAAACCTGGGCACGTGGTTAAGGACTGCAGGCAGCTTAAAGCGCTGAAGCAGTCGTCAAATTCTGGCTATAAGGGTGGATACAACAACAGTGGCAACGGAGGTAGTGGCAGCGGAGCTAGCGTCAGCAAGCCAGGATCCGGTGGATCAGCTAGGGGGCCAGGAGTTCCGCGGCAGGTAGCGTTCGTAGCATACAACAGCGAGCGTCCGACGGAATGGTTTCTGGACTCAGCCGCCACTCACCACATAACGTATGTGTTGAGGAAACGGTCCTCTCTCAACTCATGTGGTTGTCGACCATGGGATTTGACCCCGGGTCTGCGCCTGACTACTGGGGAAGACTTACCCCAGAACCTTATGGGGCTACCGATGCATAGTCGGTAGCTAAGTGATAGACATTAGGGCACCGTCTGGACGGCGCAGTGAGATCACGGAATGTACGTGCAGTTAGATCGCGGAATGTACGAGTTTTCCGCTAGCGCCGGTATTTAGGGCGGTGACTGCGCCTATTAGTCTATCTCACAACGATCGGTATTCCTACCAGGAATCTCCTCAAGTCCTGCCGAACGCTAACAATACTCTTTACATAACTTGTAACAGTTTATCGTGCTAAATATCTTCGCCACCGGCAATCCTTCCGGAATAACAATCAGTGTTAGCCGTCACCGTCGCCAATTCTTCAATAGTATGACCGCTCAGAACTTTTCAATGTGCGGTTGTTGGAGCCATGGGAGCGCTTCAACATCATGGGCATCAAGGGACAGTCTCTTCGACCGACTGAAGTTGGCACGCTAACGATTCGGTCTAACATCAACGATAAACAGGCCATCACTTTCAAGAAGGTCTACGTCGACGAGGAGGCCACCGCCAAAATCATATCGGTCCGCATCATTGATGATCGTGGAGGCAGTGTGGTCTTCGGCGGCGGACAGGCGAAAGTATACGTACAGAACCAGTTGGTGCTGACTGGAAAGCGGGATGGGGACTTGTATCCCGTCTGCTACAGCAGTGGAGGTACGGGAGCTCTGAAGTGGACGCAGCGTGAAGACAACAGGATACCTTCTGGTGGTGATGCAGTGTGTGCTGCCGTGGGTATCGGAGCTGAACGTGCAGCACTTTGGCACCGAAGGTATGGCCACTTAGGATACAGCAACCTTGAGGCGTTGCTGCGTCATGATATGGTAACTGGGTTCGATGTTGACCGACACAGCATACAATCAGCCAGCGTGTGTGTGTGTGAGACTTGCGTCCTTGCAAAGCATACACGTGGTCCTTTTCCGTTAACTGGGCATAAGGCAGCGCAGCCTCTCGCGCTCATTCACATGGATGTGTGTGGACCTATGCCTGAACCTTAGTGGTTCGCGTTACGTGACAACTCTGCTTGACGACCATACTGGTCTTTCAGCTGTTGCGTTTACAGCGACCAAGGAGGAGGTCTACCAGAAGATGGTGGTAATGATAGCGGGACTGGAGCACGCTACTGGCAGGCAGGTTAAGGAGGTGTTGAGGAAACGGTCCTCTCCCAACTCGTGTGGTTGTCGACCAGGGGATTTGACCCCGGGTCTGCGCCTGACTATTGGGGAAGACTTACCCCAGAACCTTATGGGGCTACCAATGCATATCCGGTAGGTAAGTGATAGACATTAGGGCACCGTCTGGACGGCGCAGTGAGATCGCGGAATGTACGTGCAGTTAGATCGCGGAATGTACGAGTTTTCCGCTAGCGCCGGTATTTAGGGCGGTGACTGCGCCTATTAGTTTATCTCACAACGATCGGTATTCCTACCAGGAATCTCCTCAAGTCCTGCCGAACGCTAACAATACTCTTTACATTACTTGTAACAATTTATCGTGCTAAATATCTTCGCCACCGGCAATCCTTCCGGAATAACAATTAGCGTTAGCTGTCACCGTCGCCAATTCTTCAATAGGTTATGAGCCCCGATTAGCGCCGACAGTTATCGCCCAATTGTTATTTCTATCCCTCATCAACAATGGTTAAGGACAAGCTTGATGAGTCGCTGGATCTCAACAACTACTCTACCTGGCAAATTGGGTTCAGCGCGTTGTGCATGGAGCTTGGGCTTGAGCAATCCCTGCTCGCCGAGCCGTGCATCGAGGAGCAAATTCGACAGTCACGGAAGGTCATCAATCTGCTCATCAAGAACGTCAAGGATCATCATTTGCCGATGGTTACCGGTGCTGCCAACGCGAAGAAGGCCTGGGACGCCTTGGGATCTATGTTTGCTGCCAACAACAACGCCCGCAAGGTGTCTCTACGTCAAGAATTCAGCCGTTTTAAGATGGTCGACGGCGAACCTCTTCCGATGTACTTTGCGCGTGCAAGGCAGCTGCAAACAGATTTATTGGGAGTCGGCCACGTAGTTAACGACTCCGAGCTGGCGTACACCGTGCTAGTTGGTCTACCCAGTCGGTACAGCATGGTGACGACTACATTACTTATGCGCGACGGCGATTTGGACATGGCGAACGTCACAGCAAAGCTTCTCTCTATCGAGACGGCTAACGGTGGGTCGGGCAAGCCTACCGAGTCGGCAGCCTTCGCGTCTGTCGGCGGTTCGACGTTCGGCGCTTCTACTTCTGGTTATGGTAGCCGGGGGCCGGCTAACAACAGCTCGGGACATAGTCGGAAGCAAGTCATCTGCTACTACTGTAATAAACCTGGGCACGTGGTTAAGGACTGCAGGCAGCTTAAGGCGCTGAAGCAGTCGTCAAATTCTGGCTACAAGGGTGGCTACAGCAACAGTGGTAACGGAGGTAGTGGCAGCGGAGCTAGCGGCAGCAAGCCAGGATCCGGT
>NW_003307614.1:533814-534826 GCF_000143455.1 Volvox carteri f. nagariensis
ATAAACAGGCCATCACTTTCAAGAAGGTCTACGTCGACGAGGAGGCCACCGCCAAAATCATATCGGTCCGCATCATTGATGATCGTGGAGGCAGTGTGGTCTTCGGCGGCGGACAGGCGAAAGTATACGTACAGAACCAGTTGGTGCTGACTGGAAAGCGGGATGGGGACTTGTATCCCGTCTGCTACAGCAGTGGAGGTACGGGAGCTCTGAAGTGGACGCAGCGTGAAGACAACAGGATACCTTCTGGTGGTGATGCAGTGTGTGCTGCCGTGGGTATCGGAGCTGAACGTGCAGCACTTTGGCACCGAAGGTATGGCCACTTAGGATACAGCAACCTTGAGGCGTTGCTGCGTCATGATATGGTAACTGGGTTCGATGTTGACCGACACAGCATACAATCAGCCAGCGTGTGTGTGTGTGAGACTTGCGTCCTTGCAAAGCATACACGTGGTCCTTTTCCGTTAACTGGGCATAAGGCAGCGCAGCCTCTCGCGCTCATTCACATGGATGTGTGTGGACCTATGCCTGAACCTTAGTGGTTCGCGTTACGTGACAACTCTGCTTGACGACCATACTGGTCTTTCAGCTGTTGCGTTTACAGCGACCAAGGAGGAGGTCTACCAGAAGATGGTGGTAATGATAGCGGGACTGGAGCACGCTACTGGCAGGCAGGTTAAGGAGGTGTTGAGGAAACGGTCCTCTCCCAACTCGTGTGGTTGTCGACCAGGGGATTTGACCCCGGGTCTGCGCCTGACTATTGGGGAAGACTTACCCCAGAACCTTATGGGGCTACCAATGCATATCCGGTAGGTAAGTGATAGACATTAGGGCACCGTCTGGACGGCGCAGTGAGATCGCGGAATGTACGTGCAGTTAGATCGCGGAATGTACGAGTTTTCCGCTAGCGCCGGTATTTAGGGCGGTGACTGCGCCTATTAGTTTATCTCACAACGATCGGTATTCCTACCAGGAATCTCCTCAAGTCCTGCCGAACGCTAACAATACTCTT
>NW_003307614.1:534888-536552 GCF_000143455.1 Volvox carteri f. nagariensis
CAGGAGTTCCGCGGCAGGTAGCGTTCGTGGCATACAACAGCGAGCGTCCGACGGAATGGTTTCTGGACTCAGCAGCCACTCACCACATAACTTATGACCGCTCAGAACTTTCCAACGTGCGGTTATTGGAGCCATGGGAGCGCTTCAACATCATGGGCATCAAGGGACAGTCTCTTCGGCCGACTGAAGTTGGCACGCTTATGATTCGGTCTAACGTCAACGATAAACAGGCCATCACTTTCAAGAAGGTCTACGTCGACGAGGAGGCCACCGCCAAAATCATATCGGTCCGCATCATTGATGATCGTGGAGGCAGTGTGGTCTTCGGCGGCGGACAGGCGAAAGTATACGTACAGAACCAGTTGGTGCTGACTGGAAAGCGAGATGGGGACTTGTATCCCGTCTGCTACAGCAGTGGAGGTACGGGAGCTCTGAAGAGGACGCAGCGTGAAGACAACAGGATACCTTCTGGTGGTGATGCAGTGTGTGCTGCCGTGGGTATCGGAGCTGAACGTGCAGCACTTTGGCACCGAAGGTATGGCCACTTGGGATACAGCAACCTTGAGACGTTGCTGCGTCATAATATGGTAGCTGGATTTGATGTTGACCGACACAGCATACAATCAGCCAGCACGTGTGTGTGTGAGACTTGCGTCCTTGCTAAACATACACGTGGTCCTTTTCCGTTATCTGGGCATAAGGCAGCGCAGCCTCTCGCGCTCATTCACATGGATGTGTGTGGGCCTATGCCTGAACCTTCGCCTAGTGGTTCGCGTTACGTGACAACCCTACTTGACGACCATACTGGTCTTTCAGCTGTTGCGTTTACAGCGACCAAGGAGGAGGTCTACCAGAAGATGGTGGTAATGATAGCGGAACTGGCAGGCGCGCTACTGGCAGGCAGGTTAAGGAGGTGCGTACAGATCGTGGTGGGGAGTTCGTTAATACTCGCACGAAGGCTTATTTCGCTTCCAGGGGTATTGTACACGGAACTACGGTAGGCTACACCCCTGAGCAGAACGGAGCTGCAGAACGTTTAAATCGCACTCTTTTGGACAAGACTAGGGCTATGCTAGTTGAGTCTGGACTGCCTAAATCATTATGGGCGGAGGCGTTAGCGACAGCCAACTATCTTAGGAATGTGTCGCCAACTGCTGGGTCAACCGTCACTCCGTACGAAGCTTTCTTTAACGTTCGTCCGAACATCAGTCACCTGCGAGTCTTTGGATGCGTTGCCTACGTCCACGTACCCGACGTCAAGCGCGACAAGTTCGACCCGGTGAGCAGGCGTGGAATACTTGTCGGATACGGGAACGGTGGACAGTATCGTGTACTATACGAGGACGGCATTATTGCCGTAGTTTCTAACGTTCGTTTCGATGAATCTAATGTCGGCCGGCGGTGTAATGCCGGGGACTCCGATTATGAGTCCGATGCCGACGAGGAGGAGGAGTTTCGCACTAGTTTATCTGGTGAGGGATCGCTGCCTAGGGCTGGCGAAGGGACACCAGGTAGCACCGTCGGCGAGGGATCGCCGCATTTGGGTGGCGAGGGGGCGCCGGCTGGGGCTGGACCTTCCAGCAGTGCGAACGGGCAAGGAATCAATCAGCCTGATGTGGAAATGGCGGGAACTAGGTACCCAGTTAGAGAGCGTAAACGCCCTT
>NW_003307614.1:536602-542084 GCF_000143455.1 Volvox carteri f. nagariensis
ATGATTGACGCCAAGCCGAGGTCTACCCCTTTGCCTCCGGGCTTTAGGTACACTCCTAAGGGGGAAGGAGAGGAGCTGCTGGGCAATCCCACCGAGTATAGGGCTTTGGTGGGAGAATTGAACTATCTGGCGACGAACACGCGGCCTGACATTTCATATGCATTGAGCGTTTTGTCCCGGCATATGGCCGCACCCACGAAGAGTGCTATGAACTTAGCAATCGGCGTTCTGCGTTACCTGGCGGGTACTCGCGAACTAGGATTGCGTTTTGGGGGTGTTGGCGTTGCTATGTCCGGGTATAGCGATTCTGACTGGGCAGGAGACCCAGTTACTCAGCGTTCTACTTCCGGCTACGTTTTCACTCTTCATGGGGCTGCGATTAGCTGGAGCAGCCAACTTCAACGTACTGTGGCGGCTTCGTCGGTGGAGGCTGAGTATCAAGCGACAGCGGCAGCTGTTCGTGAGGCTTTGTGGCTTCGCAAGCTGATGGTTGATTTGGGTTTGCCTGAGAGCGCTATCAGAATCCAAATAGATTCCCAGGGGGCGCTTAGCTTAGGAAATAACCCGATCACGTCTGCTCGGTCGAAGCACATCGACATGCAGCATCACATAGTGCGTGAGAGGGTGAATAGTGGTGAGGTGCAGTTGGAATACTGCCCTACGGAGTGGATGGTTGCGGATGTGCTCACTAAGGCTCTGGGCTAGATAAAATTCAAACGCTGCCGAGATGCGATGGACCTTGAGTGAAGCGTGCAGATGAACTTGGTACTCGTTGGGATACGGCCCGAGGGGGCGTGTTAAGACGGTCCTCTCCCAACTCGTGTGGTTGTCGACCAGGGGATTTGACCCCGGGTCTGCACTTGACTAATGGGGAAGACTTACTCCAGAACCTTATGGGGCTACCGATGCATAGCCGGTAGCTAAGTGATAGACATTAGGGCACCGTCAGGACGGCGCAGTGAGATCGCGGAATGTACGTGCAGTTAGATCGCGGAATGTACGAGTTTTCCGCTAGCGCTGGTATTTAGGGCGGTGACTGCGCTTATTTGTTTATCTCACTACGATCGGTATTCCTCAAAGGAATCTGCTCAAGTCCTGCCGAACGCTAATAATACTCTTTACATAACTTGTAACATTTTATCGTGCTAAATATCTTCGCCGCCGGCAATTCTTCCGAGATAACAATCAGTGTTAGCCGTCACCGTCGCCAATTCTTCAATAAATTTAAGAAGAAAGGAGATTGTCCCGTAGAGCGATTGACAGCGTTGTTCATCGCGAATTCTGCAGCCGAGAGATAGGTGTCCGAAACACGAGTGTTGTTGCCAGCGTAGGTTCGCAGCATATCACCCAAAGTGCGATTCATTCGCTCAGTCTGACCGTCAGTTTGTGGATGATAGGCAGTAGAAAGGCTTACTCGAAAATTAGCCAAAGTGCCAAGGGCTCCCCAAAACTTGGCACCAAACTGAGGTCCTCTATCAGAAATAATCTGTTTGGGAACACCATGCAGACGCACCACGTTATCAAAGAACAGTCGAGCGGTTTGCTCCGCGGTAACTGTCGTGGTGGTCGGTACCAAATGTACCATCTTGGTCAAGCGGTCAACAATGATGAGGACAGCGTCGTATCCCCCCTCGGACAGAGGAAGTGCGACGACATAGTCAAGCGACACACTCTCCCAAGGCGAGTCTGGAATCGGCAAGGGCTGAAGCAGGCCCGATTGCTTACCAGATTTTGGCTTCTGCCGTTGGCAAACATCACACTGCTCAACAAAGGAAGCAGCATCACGAGCCATCCGTGGCCACCAGAAGTTGCAACGTAGCAACTCAATAAGGCGAGTAGAACCCACATGACCGGAAAGTGGATCCTGATGCACACGGGAAAGGATATCACGGCGAAGCAAATTATCATTATGGACAACTGTTTGACGTTGATCACCATCAGTGCGAACCCAGAGACCCTGGTCAACTGCTCGACGTTATTGGGATCGTTGAACCAAGGGTCGTTTTTGTATCCGTCCACGATTCGTTTGGCAAAAGCAGAAATCGTCAAATCGGCAGCCACAGACTGACGTCGAGTCACAACCAACAGGACGACAGAGTGCAAGGAAGGATGGCGACTCAAAGCATCAGCAACGTTAACGGAACCAGACACATGCTCCCAAGTGAAGTTAAAACGCTGCATATATTCTAACCACCGCACCTGGCGGCGGTTAAGGGTCGGAACACCCTGCAGAAAGGTTAGGGGCTTGTGGTCAGTTTTGACAACGAACGGGCGTCCCTCAAGATAGCAGCGCCATTCACGCAAGGTGTGAACAACGGCTAGTAGCTCTTGTTCACCCGTGGTGTAGCCGCGTTCGGCAGCAGAAACTTTCTTGCTGGAAAACGCGACAGGATGACCGTTCTAATGCAAAACTGCCCCCGTACCGTGCAGCGAGGCGTCAGAAATAAGCTCAACACGGAAAGGCTGAGAGTAATTGGGAAAACGCAGCACTATATCGTCCGCAACAGCACGTTTTATAGCCTCAAAAGACGCCTGACATTCAGCAGTCCAAACGTCAGCGGAAGAAAACGCACCCTGGCGCGTAAGACTCATCAACGGTGCGGCGAGAGACGAGTAATTGGCTATAAACTTGTGAAAGTAATTGGTAAGCCCTAGGAACTTTTGCAGCTCCAGCAATGACATCGGGACAGGCCAGTCATGCACCGCAGCAGTCTTCTTAGGGTCCATGCGAACCCCGTCAACGGAAACCACATGGCCCAGATACTCAACTTCGGACTTCGCCCAGTGGCACTTGGACTGCTTGGCATAAAGCTGTTCCCGCCGCAAAACGTTGAGCACCAAACGAAGATGTTGGAGGTGCTCTTCCTTCGTTTTGGAATAGACGAGGATATCGTCCAGGTAGCACACGACAAACTTATCGATGTACGGCCTGAACATACGGTTAATTACGGCTTGAAAAGTAGCAGGAGCGTTAACAAGGCCGAAGCTCAGAACCGTGTACTCAAAGTGACCGAAAGGAGTGCGGAAAGCGGTTTTAGGAATGTCAGACTCAGCAATGCGAATCTGGTTATATCCCTGCTGCAGCTCTATAGAGCTAAAGTAAGCAGACCCGCGAAGCTTATTGAGCAAATCGTCTACACGCGGAAGAGGGTACCGATTCTTAGTGGTCATGGAATTCAATCCACGGTAATCTATGCACATGCGTAGGGAACCGTCCTTCTTACCCGCAAACAAGATCGGGGCAGAGAAGGGAGACGTACTCGGACGAATCATGCCTTTAGCAAGCAGCTCAGTAACCTGCCGTTTGACCTCATTAAGCTCAAGAGGGCTAAGTCAGTACATAGGGCGTGCGACGGGTTGGGCGTCAGGCACCAACGGAATTGTGTGATCCACTAGACGGACTGGAGGAATACCCGGGATTTCCCGGAAAACATCAGCGTATTCCTCAAGCAGTGCGGAAACTTCAGGGTCCTGAGTGGGAGGAATCACAGAAGTGGCGTTAAGGCTAACCGAAGGGCGAACCAGCAAAGCATGTGCCCCCTTGCGAATAAGATGCATAGCAGCCTTACGACCAATAGACTCAGGGGTGGCGTGCGCACACATGGCCGCAGCCGCAAAATTAACAAGGGGCGCCGAGGAGGCAGCACCACTGTCACCTGAATCATTAGGAGACGCGCGACAAGGAATTGAGTACCGAACAGTACCCTTTGACAAACGCAAAATATTGTTCTGAAAATCCAGGGATGCCCTAATGTCTATCACTTAGCTACCGGATTTGCATCGGTAGCTCCATAAGGTTCTGGGGTAAGTCTTCCCCATTAGTCAGGCGCAGACCCGGGGTCAAATCCCCTGGTCGACAACCACACGAGTTGGGAGAGGACCGTTTCCTCAACACGCCCCCTCGGGCCGTATCCCAACGAGTACCAAGTTCATCTGCACACTTCACACAAGGCCCATAGCATCTCGGCAACGTTTGAACTTCACCTCGCCCAGAGCTTTCGTTAGTACATCCGCAACCATCCACTCCGTAGGGCAGTATTCCAACTGCACATCACCGCTATTCACCCTCTCACGCACTATGTGATGCTGCACGTCGATGTGCTTCGACCGAGCAGACGTAATCGGGTTGTTTCCCAAGCTAAGCGCCCCCTGGGAGTCTATCTGGATTTTCACCGCGCTCTCAGGCAAGCTCAAATCAACCATCAGCTTGCGAAGCCACAAAGCCTCACGAACAGCCGCCGCTGTAGCTTGGTACTCAGCCTCCACCGACGAAGCCGCCACAGTACGTTGAAGTTGGCTGCTCCAGCTAATCGCAGCCCCATTAAGAGTGAATACGTAACCGGACGTAGAACGCCGCGTAACTGGGTCTCCTGCCCAGTCCGAATCACTGTACCCGGACATAGCAACGTCGCCAACACCCCCAAAACGCAATCCTAGTTCGCGAGTCCCCACCAGGTAACGCAGAACGCCAGTTGCCAGGTTCATGGCACACTTCGTGGGTGCGGCCATATGCCGGGACAAAACGCTCAATGCATATGAAATGTCAGGCCGCGTGTTCGTCGCCAGATAGTTCAATTCTCCCACCAAAGCCCTATACTCGGTGGGATTGCCCAGCAGCTCCTCTCCGTCCCCCTTAGGAGTGTACCTAAAGCCCGGAGGCAAAGGGGTAGACCTCGGCTTGGCGTCAATCATCCTATGACGCTCCAACAGCTGCGCAATATACCTATGCTGCGACAACACTATCTCACCCGACTTCTCCCTCCTAATTTCCATGCCCAAAAACACCTTCGCTTCTCAAGGTCGCGCACCTTGAAGACCTTCGCAATTGCAGCTTTAATTGCCCGGACCATTTCCGGGTCTTCCGACGCAACAATATTGTCATCTACGTGCACCAAAGCAATAACAACCCCACGCTCGTCAGTCTTAACAAACATCGCCGGATCAGACTTCGAAGGATAAAGACCCAACTTGGCGAACTCTGCTGATAGTTTTTCATACCAGCAACGGGGTGCCTGCTTCAACCCGTAAATAGACTTCTGCAGCTTGCACGCAAGCGACCGGTCACTGGATGCATACCCAGGCGGTTGCTCCATCCACAACTCCTCCTTCAGCTCACCATTCAGAAACGCAGTAGACACATCGAGCTGATGTACCGTCATGTTCCGGGCTGCGGCAACTGCTAATAAAGCACGCAATGACGAACCACGAGAGGTAGGGGCAAACAACTCCCCATAATCAATCCCCTCACGTTGCTCGAAACCCTTGGCAACTAAACGCGCCTTAAAACGCTCCACGCTGCCGTCATCGCTGTACTTAACCTTATATACCCAACGACACGGCAACAAACGAGTACCAGGAGGTGGCGTCTTCAGCTCCCAAGTACTGTTAGCCATCTGGGCGGCGATCTCCTCGTCCATCGCACGCCGCCAGTCGTCTGCATGTGGACTTGCAATTGCTTCCTCAAACGAATTAGGCTCAGGAA
>NW_003307614.1:542719-545436 GCF_000143455.1 Volvox carteri f. nagariensis
TCAGAAACCATTCCGTCGGACGATTGCTGTTGTATGCCACGAATGCTACCTGCCGCGGAACTCCTGGCCCCCTAGCTGATCCACCGGATCCTGGCTTGCTGCCGCTAGCTCCGCTGCCACTACCTCCGTTACCACTGTTGCTGTAGCCACCCTTGTAGCCAGAATTTGACGACTGCTTCAGCGCCTTAAGCTGCCTGCAGTCCTTAACCACGTGCCCAGGTTTATTACAGTAGTAGCAGATGACTTGCTTCCGACTATGTCCCGAGCTGTTGTTAGCCGGCCCCCGGCTACCATAACCAGAAGTAGAAGCGCCGAACGTCGAACCGCCGACAGACGCGAAGGCTGCCGACTCGGTAGGCTTGCCCGACCCACCGTTAGCCGTCTCGATAGAGAGAAGCTTTGCTGTGACGTTCGCCATGTCCAAATCGCCGTCGCGCATAAGTAATGTAGTCGTCACCACGCTGTACCGACTGGGTAGACCAACTAGCACGGTGTACGCCAGCTCGGAGTCGTTAACTACGTGGCCGACTCCCAATAAATCTGTTTGCAGCTGCCTTGCACGCGCAAAGTACATCGGAAGAGGTTCGCCGTCGACCATCTTAAAACGGCTGAATTCTTGACGTAGAGATACCTTGCGGGCGTTGTTGTTGGCAGCAAACATAGATCCCAAGGCGTCCCAGGCCTTCTTCGCGTTGGCAGCACCGGTAACCATCGGCAAATGATGATCCTTGACGTTCTTGATGAGCAGATTGATGACCTTCCGTGATTGTCGAATCTGCTCCTCGTTGCACGGCTCGGCGAGCAGGGATTGCTCAAGCCCAAGCTCCATGCACATGGTCTGGTCTGGGTTGACACTACTGCAATTAGCGGTTTAAGGTCCTGGGTTCGATTCCTGGGGAGACCCCCGAATTAGTCGGGAGCGCGAGATTATGGCTAGCTGCTGAGATGTGGAGTTGAGGTCACAGTTGATGGACCAGATTCGCACGCTGGATTGGTGGCGATTGCCGAACCCTCCGTCTCTTCGGGTGTTCGGGTGAATGGATGAGGAGGGGTCCCTGAAGGCTGGATCCGCCGCCTTGGACTTACAGTTCGTATGGCGAAGTACAGTGTGGTAGTGGTGGATGGTGCTATAAGGTGATAAATGATCTAGAACTGACAATGTGATAAAGCGGCCCAGAAGCCTCCCACTCTGTAACATTAAATTACATTACATTACATCGCGCTAAACCTGATTTGCCAGGTGGAGTAGTTGTGGAGGTCCAGCGGCTCATCAAGCTTATCCTTGACCATTGTCGATAAGGGATAGAAATAACAATCGGACGATAGCTGTCGGCGCTACTCGGGGCTCATAACCTATTGAAGAATTGGCGACGGTGACGGCTAACGCTGATTGTTATTCCGGAAGGATTGCCGGTGGCGAAGATATTTAGCACGATAAAATGTTACAAGTAATGTAAAGAGTATTATTAGCGTTCGGCAGGACTTGAGGAGATTCCTGGTAGGAATACCGATCGTTATGAGATAAACTAATAGGCGCAGTCACCGCCCTAAATACCGGCGCTAGCGGAAAACTCGTACATTCCTCGATCTAACTGCACGTACATTCCGCGATCTCACTGCGCCGTCCAGACGGTGCCCTAATGTCTATCACTTAGCTACCGGCTATGCATCGATAGCCCCATAACGTTCTGGGGTAGGTCTTCCCCATTAGTCAGGCGCAGACCCGGGGTCAAATCCCCTGGTCGACAACCACACGAGTTGGGAGAGGACCGTTTCCTCAACAGCCAAAAGCTTGGAGGTGACGCTCGCCATGTCCAAATCGCCGTCACGCACCAGCAGGGACGTCGTTACCACGTTGAAGCGGCTGGGTAGACCAACCAGCACTGTGTACGCCAGCTCCGAGACGCTGATAACATGCCCCACTCCCAACAAGTCTGACTGTAATTGCCGCGCACGTGCAAAGTACTTGGGTAGCGGCTCGTCGATTGCAGCTGTCTTGCACGCGCAAAGTACATCGGGAGAGGTTCGCCGTCGACCATCTTGAAACGGCTGAACTCTTGGCGGAGAGCTACCTTGCGTGCGTTATTGTTGGCGACAAACATCGCGGCCAGAGCGTCCCATGCCCTATTCGCGTTCACAGCACCCGTAACCATCGGCAAATGGTGATCTTTAACATTCTTGATGAGCAGGTTGATAACCTTCCGAGATTGTCGAATCTGCTCCTCGTTTCCCGGCTCGGCGAGCAAGGACTGCTCAAGCCCAAGCTCCATACACAGCGCGCTGAACCGAATTTGCCAGGTGGCGTAGTTGTTCAAGTCCAGAGGCATGTCAAGCTTGTCCTTCCCCATTGTGGAATACGAGTATTAGAGGTAGGTGCTGCTTAGCGTGAGCCGGGGCTCATAACCTGTTAAGAATATGAAGGAGGCAAGGAGACTGGTAGCGATATAAGTATTACAATCGGTGGGTGAGTGGTTAACGGCAAGAAGACTTTAGGAGATTCCTACTAAGGAATACCGATCCATACAAAGATGAGATACTAAGACTAGCACAACTCGTGTCTTATATACCAGTAACAATGGAAGTATCGTACAGATGTCCACCATCCCTGGACCTGAGGTCACGTCCGAGATACACGGCCGAGAGACTCGAGGCAAGGTCGAGGCACGTTCGAGGCATCGCCTATCATCGCCTAACTACCAACTATCTACGTTGGGATA
>NW_003307614.1:554741-565683 GCF_000143455.1 Volvox carteri f. nagariensis
AAGCGGGATGGGGACTTGTATCCCGTCTGCTACAGCAGTGGAGGTACTGGCGCTCTGAAGTGGACGCAGCGTGAAGTCAACAGGTGTTGAGGAAACG
Organism: Volvox carteri f. nagariensis; assembly: GCF_000143455.1. Taxonomy (NCBI): domain Eukaryota; kingdom Viridiplantae; phylum Chlorophyta; class Chlorophyceae; order Chlamydomonadales; family Volvocaceae; genus Volvox; species Volvox carteri. The sequence goes on from NW_003307614.1 coordinate 554,839, forward strand.
GTCCTCTCCCAACTCGTGTGGTTGTCGACCAGGGGATTTGACCCCGGGTCTGCGCCTGACTAATGGGGAAGACTTACCCCAGAACGTTATGGGGCTACCGACGTATACCCGGTAGCTAAGTGATAGACATTAGGGCACAGTCAGGACGGCGCAGTGAGATCGCGGAATGTACGTGCAGTTAGATCGCGGAATGTACGAGTTTTCCGCTAGCGCCGGTATTTAGGGCGGTGACTGCGCTTATTTGTTTATCTCACTACGATCGGTATTCCTCATAGGAATGTCTTCAAGTCCTGCCGAACGCTAATAATACTCTTTACATTACTTGTAACATTTTATCGTGCAAAATATCTTCGCCACCGGCAATCCTTCCGGAATAACAATCAGCGTTAGCTGTCACCGTCGCCAATTCTTCAACAGGTTATGAGCCCCGAATGGCGCATTGCGCTGCCGAGAGGTCGCCGGATCGATACCCACTGGCTGTTGCCCAGAGAAAGGGAGACCGGGATGAGGCACGGGAAGGCCAGTAACGAGAGAGTGTCGCTCACGGGGGGGTGTTGGAAATGACCGACACTCATATACCAGTGAATGGTAGTCACAGTAATAGGACCCAACGGGGGTCCGGCGCTTTGCTGGTCTTAACAACAGGATACCTTCTGGTGGTGATGCAGTGTGTGCTGCCGTGGGTATCGGAGCTGAACGTGCAGCACTTTGGCACCGAAGGTATGGCCACTTAGGATACAGCAACCTTGAGGCGTTGCTGCGTCATGATATGGTAACTGGGTTCGATGTTGACCGACACAGCATACAATCAGCCAGCGCGTGTGTGTGTGAGACTTGCGTCTTTGGAAAGCATACCCGTGGTCCTTTTCCGTTATCTGGGCATAAGGCAGCGCAGCCTCTCGCGCTCATTCACATGGATGTGTGTGGGCCTATGCCTGGACCTTCGCCTAGTGGTTCGCGTTACGTGACAACCCTGCTTGACGACCATACTGGTCTTTCAGCTGTTGCGTTTACAGCGACCAAGGAGGAGGTCTACCAGAAGATGGTGGTAATGATAGCGGAACTGGAGCGCGCCACTGGCAGGCAGGTTAAGGAGGTGCGTACAGATCGTGGCGGGGAGTTCGTAAATACTCGCACAAAGGCCTATTTCGCTTCCAGGGGTATTCTACACGGAACTACGGTAGGCTACACCCCTGAGCAGAACGGAGCTGCAGAACGTTTAAATCGCACTCTTTTGGACAAGACTAGGGCTATGCTCGTTGAGTCTGGACTGCCTAAATCATTATGGGCGGAGGCGTTAGCGACAGCCAACTATCTTAGGAATGTGTCGCCAACTGCTGGGTCAACCGTCACTCCGTACGAAAGGCCATTGAAAAGGATGGACTTCGCAGGAAGCGTAAGCACTCGGCGCATACCTGCTAGCAACGTTGAAGCCCACCGAGCGATATGCGAAGGTAGCAAAATGCCGGCCGCGGTATCAGGACGGCGGTGCTTGCATGCAAGGTAGTGCCGAAGCGAAACGCGCAATTGAGTGAGGGATGCAGGGACAAAAAGCACAGTATGACCACCAACATCGACCGAGCAAAGAGAGCGACCACGAGGAACCGTTATGTTACATTCCGAGTCAAAGCCCGGTTTGACAGCAACGGCGTCGAAAGAAAAACGGCGTCCAACGGCACTCTCAAGCTCTGCCAACGAAGCGGGACTAACCGCGCGGACCAAAGAACGAATCCCCGCAAAAGGAAACTCAGGGTAATATCCCTCAATACCGCCCTGAGCAAATTCCTAGTACAGCCCCGCTTCACGCAACCTTTTGAGAGCGGGGCAGTCATCGTAGAGGTGGTCAGGATTAACCACCTCACAGCAAAAACAGACGGCCGTACCGCCCGCGCGCCGTCGGAGAATTCCCACCTCCCCGTGCGTCAACCTACGGCCGAACTGGTTGACCCACTTGGTCAACTCGCAGGCTTTAGACAACGGAACGACGGGCTCTCCACCGGCGGATTCGTTAGGGCGGTCAGTACCGCGCACCCTGTCACCGCGCCCACCACACGGACCCGTTCTGCCCCCGCGACTACTTCGCCCAGGAACGCTTCCGCGTCCCGGCTGCCGGGAGTGTTGAGGAAACGGTCCTCTCCCAACTCGTGTGGTTGTAGACCAGGGGATTTGATCCCGGGTCTGCGCCTGACTAATGGGGAAGACTTACCCCAGAACGTTATGGGGCTACCGATGCATATCCGGTATTTAGGGCGGTGACTGCGCTTATTTGTTTATCTCACTACGATCGGTATTCCTCATAGGAATCTCCGATCGTAGTGAGATTCCTATGAACGCTAATAATACTCTTTACATAACTTGTAACATTTTATCGTGCTAAGTATCTTCGCCACCGGCAATTCTTCCGAGATAACAATCTGCGTTAGCCGTCACCGTCGCCAATTCTTCAATGGGAGGTCCCCGCAACAGCCGCAGCTAGACGAGGGCCGGAGTCCACGCGCGCCCTCTTGAACGGGGGCTGGTCTCCGTCGAATTCCTGCAAAGCAACGGAATTCGAACGAAGAGCAGAACGAACTTTTCGTTCAGACAGGGCGCGCACTTCCTGCCCCAAGGCATGCTGTACCAGGGCGTCGTAAGAGGCAAACGGCTTACCATAGACGTCTGTGGCGCAATGGGGCTGCAGGGAAGAAGAAAGGCTTTCGAAAAACCAAAACATACGCTCACTAGGAGTGATCGTGGGTATGTCTTGGAAAACGGCCTCAGGACGCGATAGGTAAGCTGGTACACTTTCACCAGCGCGCATCGCAAAAGATTTGTCAGAAAGCCTACGTCGTGCTTCTTGTTCTACAGAGATAACCTGAGGAGCAAAACGCGTGTGCAGAATATCCAGAACAAGCTGAGCAGTAAGCTCGCGCTGCCATAGCGACCACTCGTCATACCACGTTTTTGCAACGCCACGGAGTGCTTGCGACAAAAAAAGGCAGCATGACCGATGGTCCCTACCCCAGGGCACGATTTCGAAAAACAAAGACGCGTCGCGAATAAACGGCTTTACGCGGGCAGCAGTCTGCTTCGCATCAAGCTTGGTATCTAGTTGCAAAACAGGAGTCGGTAAACTAACCCGAGGGAGGTCGGCAGAAGGAATAGGCCGAAACGAAGGCAAGGGCTCTGGCTCGGCTGCGGCTGCCGCCGCAACCGCAGCCTCAGCAGCAGCAGCCGCTTCCGCCGCTAACGCCCGTGCAGCCGCCGCGCGGCGGTCTGCATCTGTAGTCTGAGTCTCTGGTATAACAGGCGAGACATTGGGGCGATTAACGGGGGTATTGAGCGGGTGGCGCAGGGCGAAAGGGGCCAAAGAAGGCAAGGAGTTGAGACTTTCATCACCAGTAGGGCCAAGTGGCCTCAAACGAACATTCTCGGCAGCCCCAGTGGGCATATGCAACAAAGGTGCTGCGGCAAAAGTTGAGAATGGCGTTCGCGCATCAGGTTCGCGAACAGCAACAGGGACCTCAATAGGGCCGCCCGGACCTCTAGAAGTACTAGGTGCCCCGGGGTCAGAAACAAGTCCCGCAACAGCGTAGGCAGGCAAAGTGGAGCGAGCATCAAGTGCGCCCGACGCCATGTCTACGCCATTACGGTCGCCGCCCAAATTTAACGGAGCGGAGTTAAACATTTTAGCTAAAATAAGAAGGGCCTACCCTTATGTAATAACGGCGTGGTCACTACCGTGGATAAGGGAAGGGCTTGAGGAGGCGGCTCTACCTCGGTTGGGTCCGCCGCACCCATTCTAACCTCTGCAATCACAATGGGCGATGCAACCAAGGACAAAACAATACAGATGGTTACGATCTTTCACTTACCCTGAAGAGCAGCCACGAGCGCTCCAACACTGTAAGCCTCTGACATTGGCTAACGATCGAGATTGGTGCGGAAGCTGGTCGAGACCGAACGTCTCGATACCACTTGTTGTATCCACTTCCACTGTTTAGGTGGTAGTAAAAACTACCGATTAGTGAATGAGAAGAGACTAAATGCCTCTGCGTTAGGATGACCCGTACAGAAGTCTGTACGGTCCGAAGATATAGTCATCAACACGAATTATCACCAATCGGCGCAATCGTAACCCAGGTGGGTCTACCAGTGACAAGGGTCACGATTATAGCAAGAGCGCTATAATCCAGTATCACGCGTGATAAAGACAGGCAAGTGCCCGCTTAAAGATGGGCCAGCGCCCAATTAAAGATAGGCAAGTGCACAATGGTTAACCAAGTAAGAGTGAAGATATTGCCCAGCGGCAAAGTGCCAGAGAATTGGGGAAAGATCCGAGGGTTAACATGCAAGTGTGCCACAACAACAATGGTCAAGGATAAGCTTGATGAGCCGCTGGACCTCCACAACTACTCCACGTGGCAAATCCGGTTTAGCACGATGTGCATGAAGCTTGGGCTTGAGCAGCCTTTGTTCACCGAACCGTGTAACGAAGAGCAGATTATGTTGAGGAAGCGGTACTCCTCCCAACTTGAGTATTGTTGGACAGGGGATTTGACGCCGGGTCTGTCTGAGACAAGCGGCGAAATTTAACCCGCCACTTATGGGACTGCCGATGCACTGTCGAAGGACGGTCCTATCCCAACGTAGATAGTTGGTAGTTAGGCGATGATTCCGCCGTGATAGGCGATGCCTCGGACGTGCCTCGACCTTGCCTCGGCCGTGCCTAGACTTGCCTCGGGTCTCTCGGCCGCGTATCTCGGACGTGACCTCAGGTCCAGGGATGGTGGACATCTGTACGATACTTCCATTGGTACTGGTATATAAGACACGAGTTGTGCTAGTCTTAGTATCTCATCTTCGGATGGATCGGTATTCCTTCATAGGAATCTCCTAAAGTCTTCTTGCCGTTCACCACTAACCCACAGACTGTAACCCTTATGTCGCGACCAGTCTCCTTCCCTTCATATTCTTAACAGGTTATGAGCCCCGGCTCACGCTAGTAGCTTACATAGCTAGCGCGAAGAAGGCATAGGACGCCTGCAAGCAATTACAGTTGGACTTTTACGTTTGGGAGTAGGACACGTTATCAGCGATTCTGAGCGGGCACAGACTTTGCTTGTTGGTTTGCCCAGCCGCTTCAGCATGGTAACGGCATCCCTACTGGTGCGTGACGGCGATTCGGACATGGCTATCGTCACCTCGAAGTTCTTGACTATCGAGATGGCAAGCGGTGGCTCTGGTAAGCCAGCCTACCGAGTCGGCAGCTTTTGCATCTGTCGGCAGTTTTTCGTTTGGCGCCTCTGGATCTGGTCTTGGGAATCATGGCGCGGCCAGCAGCAGTTCTGGCGTTCCTCTCCAAGAGGTGATTTGCTTCTATTACAGCAAGCCTGGGCCCGGTGGGTCTAGCAAGGGATCAGTTTTCCCGAGGCACCTAGTTCCCGCCATTTCCACATCAGGCTGATTGATTCCTTGCCCATTCGCACTGCTGGAAGGTCCAGCCCCAGCCGGCGCCCCCTCGCCACCCAAGTGCGGCGATCCCTCGCCGACGGTGCTACCTGGTGTCCCTTCGCCAGCCCTAGGCAGCGATCCCTCACCAGATAAACTAGTGCGAAACTCCTCCTCCTCGTCGGCATCGGACTCATAATCGGAGTCCCCGGCATTACGCCGCCGGCCGACATTAGATTCATCGAAACGAACGTTAGAAACTACGGCAATAATGCCGTCCTCGTATAGTACACGATACTGTCCACCGTTCCCGTATCCGACAAGTATTCCACGCCTGCTCACCGGGTCGAACTTGTCGCGCTTGACGTCGGGTACGTGGACGTAGGCAACGCATTAGGGTTGGAAGTCATCTAAACCTAAACTTCTAAACTTAGATGAGAAACTTTAGAAACTAAACTGAGATATTACATGGAATTTTTTGGCGCCTTAGTTGTACGGCAGCTCCGAAACCTGAGGAGCGACCTTAGGTAGTCCTGAGAAACTTTAGAACAAGCTGTCTGAGGACTCATCCAATAGTTAGAGCATGCCGCCGTACAGGGACATCTATGCCAACAGCAAGAAGTACGCCACCCTCATGCAGCCAGTCAGCGACGCCATTCACCAGTTCGAGGGCGACAGGCCGTCCATTGGACAGGTTCTGAAGGTGCAGCGCGCTCTGGACGCGCACTTCGCGGAGTTTGACAAGCAAAACCCCGACATGATGGTGAAGCCGCGGGGCAACAAGGAGGCTGTGGGTGTGCAGAGCGTGTACGAGCAGCGGCGTGGGAGCACTCTGTCCAACGTGCTTGTCCCGCTCGCCCACGCCCTCGACCCCATCAACTTCGTTCAGCTGAATGGCGGGGACAACTGGTTTCCGCCGTTCCACGAGCTCAGCAAGGAGGAGCGGAAGGACGCCCGTAAGCTGGCGGCTGAGGTGTATGCGGGCAATGGTGAGGGTGCAACGGAAGAGGACCGGCGGGCGGACAAGGTGTGTTTGCAGCACTGGCGTGTTGTTCTTGGTGAGCGCCATCAATCCTATCTAGCTGCTGACAGCACGTGAGATTGCATCGTGTTTTAAACAGGCTGTTGTGTTTCACCTCCTTCTCCAACGCCTGCTGTGTTTCAGGAGATGCTTTCTGAGTGGGGCACGCTCGCCCTAATGGGCGTCCCCGACGACTGCAAGGAGCACATGGAGGTGCTGACCGCGCGCAAGACTGTGGAGAGCAAGGCCGGCAATTCCACCACAGTGTCAGTGCAGATCGCGGGCATTGAAGCGCGGCTAATGTTCTGGTCGCAGCACATGTCCGTGCAGTACCCAGCACTGGCGAACGTGGCGGACCGTGTACTGCGCATGCACACGACCACCTGCGCTGCTGAGCGCAACTGGTCGCTGTGGGGCAACATTTTCAGCAAGGCTCGCAACCGCCTGGCGCAGGAGCGGGCGGAGAAGCTCATCTACATTCGCCAGAACGACGACTCCAACAAGGGCAAGGGCAGCCGCCTGTCGGACGAGGAGGTGGTGATGACTCTGCTGGCTGCAGAGGATGAGAAGAGCGCGCGTGTGTAATGGGCTGCGGGGTACACCGACTGGCACGTGGTGCCTGGTGTCGTGGTGTGCAGTTCAGCAGTTTGCCAATCGCTGTGTTCTTTGGAGCGTTTAGGGGCTTGCTACTTGCTATGTAATGCTCGTTTCCATGGGTGTGCAGTGGCTTGCAGGCGGTGGTGTCCCGTGGGTCCCTTGCCCCGTGTGCCAACTGAGCACCTTTCGCTGCGCACACTCAACGCAGCGCAAAACTATTGAATTATCGTTAATAAGCAGCAAATGGGGATTCTAATTCCTTTTCAGCCTAAACGACCCTTCCGCCAGAAAGTAGCCGAAACCTTAGTTGAGATTTCTAAACTTCTCAACTAAACCTAATTAGTTTCTAAGGAAGTTTAGTTGAGATAAAATTTCCATCTAAGGAAGTTAAAAACCCTACAACGCATCCAAAGACTCGCAGGTGACTGACGTTCGGACGAACGTTAAAGAAAGCTTCGTACGGAGTGACGGTTGACCCAGCAGTTGGCGACACATTCCTAAGATAGTTGGCTGTCGCTAACGCCTCCGCCCATAATGATTTAGGCAGTCTCTGGACTCAACCTCAACGAGCATAGCCCTAGTCTTGTCCAAAAGAGTGCGATTTAAACGTTCTGCAGCTCCGTTCTGCTCAGGGGTGTAGCCTACCGTAGTTCCGTGTACAATTCCCCTGGAAGCGAAATAGGCCTTCGTGCGAGTATTAACGAACTCCCCGCCACGATCTGTACGCACCTCCTTAACCTGCCTGCCAGTAGCGCGCTCCAGTTCCGCTATCATTACCACCACCTTCTGGTAGACCTCCTCCTTGGTCGCTGTAAACGCAACAGCTGAAAGACCAGTATGGTCGTCAAGCAGGGTTGTCATGTAACGCGAACCACTAGGTGAAGGTTCAGGCATAGGTCCACACACATCCATGTGAATGAGCGCGAGAGGCTGTGCTGCTTTATGCCCAGATAACGGAAAAGGACCACGTGTATGCTTTGCAAAGACGCAAGTCTCACACACACACGCGCTGGCTGATTGTATGCTGTGTCGGTCAACATCAAATCCAGCTACCATATTATGACGCAGCAACGTCTCAAGGTTGCTGTATCCCAAGTGGCCATACCTTCGGTGCCAAAGTGCTGCACGTTCAGCTCCGATACCCACGGCAGCACACACTGCATCACCACCAGAAGGTATCCTGTTGTCTTCACGCTGCGTCCTCTTCAGAGCTCCCGTACCTCCACTGCTGTAGCAGACGGGATACAAGTCCCCATCCCGCTTTCCAGTCAGCACCAAGTGGTTCTGTACGTATACTTTCGCCTGTCCGCCGCCGAAGACCACACTGCCTCCACGATCATCAATGATGCGGACCGATATGATTTTGGCGGTGGCCTCCTCGTCGATGTAGACCTTCTTGAAAGTGATGGCCTGTTTATCGTTGACGTTAGACCGAATCGTAAGCGTGCCAACTTCAGTCGGTCGAAGAGACTGTCCCTTGATGCCCATGATGTTGAAGCGCTCCCACGGCTCCAACAACCGCACGTTGAAAAGTTCTGAGCGGTCATACGTTATGTGGTGAGTGGCGGCTGAGTCCAGAAACCATTCCGTCGGACGCTCGCTGTTGTATGCTACGAACGCTACCTGCCGCGGAACTCCTGGCCCCCTAGCTGATCCACCGGATCCTGGCTTGCTGCCGCTAGCTCCACTGCCACTACCTCCGTTACCACTGTTGTTGTACCCACCCTTATAGCCAGAATTTGACGACTGCTTCAGCGCTTTAAGCTGCCTGCAGTCCTTAACCACGTGCCCAGGTTTATTACAGTAGTAGCAGATGACTTGCTTCTGACTGTGTCCCGAGCTGTTGTTAGCCGGCCCCCGGCTACCATAATCAGAAGTAGAAGCGCCGAACGTCGAACCGCCGACAGACGCGAAGGCTGCCGACTCGGTAGGCTTGCCCGACCCACCGTTAGCCGTCTCGATAGAGAGAAGCTTTGCTGTGACGCTCGCCATGTCCAAATCGCCGTCGCGCATTAGTAATGTAGTCGTCACCACGCTGTACCGACTGGGTAGACCAACTAGCACGGTGTACGCCAGCTCGGAGTCGTTGATTACGTGGCCGACTCCCAATAAATCCGTTTGCAGCTGTCTTGCACGCGCAAAGTACATCGGGAGAGGTTCGCCGTCGACCATCTTAAAACGGCTGAATTCTTGACGTAGAGACACCTTGCGGGCGTTGTTGTTGGCAGCAAACATAGATCCCAAGGCGTCCCAGGCCTTCTTCGCGTTGGCAGCACCGGTAACCATCGGCAAATGATGATCCTTGACGTTCTTGATGAGCAGATTGATGACCTTCCGTGATTGTCGAATCTGCTCCTCGTTGCACAGCTCGGCGAGCAGGGATTGCTCAAGCCCAAGCTCCATGCACATCGCGCTAAACCTGATTTGCCAGGTGGAGTAGTTGTGGAGGTCCAGCGGCTCATCAAGCTTATCCTTGACCATTGTCGATAAGGGATAGAAATAACAATCGGACGATAGCTGTCGGCGCTACTCGGGGCTCATAACCTATTGAAGAATTGGCGACGGTGACGGCTAACGCTGATTGTTATTCCGGAAGGATTGCCGGTGGTGAAGATATTTAGCACGATAAAATGTTACAAGTAATGTAAAGAGTATTATTAGCGTTCGGCAGGACTTGAGGAGATTCCTGGTAGGAATACCGATCGTAGTGAGATAAACTAATAGGCGCAGTCACCGCCCTAAATACTGGCGCTAGCGGAAAACTCGTACATTCCTCGATCTAACTGCACGTACATTCCGCGATCTCACTGCGCCGTCCAGACGGTGCCCTAATGTCTATCACTTAGCTACCGGATATGCATCAGTAGCCCCATAACGTTCTGGGGTAGGTCTTCCCCATTAGTCAGGCGCAGACCCGGGGTCAAATCCCCTGGTCGACAACCACACGAGTTGGGAGAGGACCGTTTCCTCAACAGCCAAAAGCTTGGAGGTGACGCTCGCCATGTCCAAATCGCCGTCACGCACCAGCAGGGACGTCGTTACCACGTTGAAGCGGCTGGGTAGACCAACCAGCACTGTGTACGCCAGCTCCGAGACGCTGATAACGTGCCCCACTCCCAACAAGTCTGACTGTAATTGCCGCGCACGTGCAAAGTACTTGGGTAGCGGCTCGCCGTCGACCGTCTTGAAAAGGCTGAACTCTTGGCGGAGAGCTACCTTGTGTGCGTTATTGTTGGCGACAAACATCGCGGCCAGAGCGTCCCATGCCCTATTCGCGTTCACAGCACCCGTAACCATCGGCAAATGGTGATCTTTAACATTCTTGATGAGCAGGTTGATAACCTTCCGAGATTGTCGAATCTGCTCCTCGTTTCCCGGCTCGGCGAGCAAGGACTGCTCAAGCCCAAGCTCCATACACAGCGCGCTGAACCGAATTCGCCAGGTGGCGTAGTTGTTCAAGTCCAGAGGCATGTCAAGCTTGTCCTTCCCCATTGTGGAATACGAGTATTAGAGGTAGGTGCTGCTTAGCGTGAGCCGGGGCTCATAACCTGTTAAGAATATGAAGGAGGCAAGGAGACTGGTTGCGATATAAGTATTACAATCGGTGGGTGAGTGGTTAACGGCAAGAAGACTTTAGGAGATTCCTACTAAGGAATACCGATCCATACAAAGATGAGATACTAAGACTAGCACAACTCGTGTCTTATATACCAGTAACAATGGAAGTATCGTACAGATGTCCACCATCCCTGGACCGAGGTCACGTCCGAGATACGCGGCCGAGAGACTCGAGGCAA
>NW_003307614.1:565733-568162 GCF_000143455.1 Volvox carteri f. nagariensis
CCTAAACGACCCTTCCGCCAGAAAGTAGCCGAAACCTTAGTTGAGATTTCTAAACTTCTCAACTAAACCTAATTAGTTTCTAAGGAAGTTTAGTTGAGATAAAATTTCCATCTAAGGAAGTTAAAAACCCTACAACGCATCCAAAGACTCGCAGGTGACTGACGTTCGGACGAACGTTAAAGAAAGCTTCGTACGGAGTGACGGTTGACCCAGCAGTTGGCGACACATTCCTAAGATAGTTGGCTGTCGCTAACGCCTCCGCCCATAATGATTTAGGCAGTCTCTGGACTCAACCTCAACGAGCATAGCCCTAGTCTTGTCCAAAAGAGTGCGATTTAAACGTTCTGCAGCTCCGTTCTGCTCAGGGGTGTAGCCTACCGTAGTTCCGTGTACAATTCCCCTGGAAGCGAAATAGGCCTTCGTGCGAGTATTAACGAACTCCCCGCCACGATCTGTACGCACCTCCTTAACCTGCCTGCCAGTAGCGCGCTCCAGTTCCGCTATCATTACCACCACCTTCTGGTAGACCTCCTCCTTGGTCGCTGTAAACGCAACAGCTGAAAGACCAGTATGGTCGTCAAGCAGGGTTGTCATGTAACGCGAACCACTAGGTGAAGGTTCAGGCATAGGTCCACACACATCCATGTGAATGAGCGCGAGAGGCTGTGCTGCTTTATGCCCAGATAACGGAAAAGGACCACGTGTATGCTTTGCAAAGACGCAAGTCTCACACACACACGCGCTTGCTGATTGTATGCTGTGTCGGTCAACATCAAATCCAGCTACCATATTATGACGCAGCAACGTCTCAAGGTTGCTGTATCCCAAGTGGCCATACCTTCGGTGCCAAAGTGCTGCACGTTCAGCTCCGATACCCACGGCAGCACACACTGCATCACCACCAGAAGGTATCCTGTTGTCTTCACGCTGCGTCCTCTTCAGAGCTCCCGTACCTCCACTGCTGTAGCAGACGGGATACAAGTCCCCATCCCGCTTTCCAGTCAGCACCAAGTGGTTCTGTACGTATACTTTCGCCTGTCCGCCGCCGAAGACCACACTGCCTCCACGATCATCAATGATGCGGACCGATATGATTTTGGCGGTGGCCTCCTCGTCGATGTAGACCTTCTTGAAAGTGATGGCCTGTTTATCGTTGACGTTAGACCGAATCGTAAGCGTGCCAACTTCAGTCGGTCGAAGAGACTGTCCCTTGATGCCCATGATGTTGAAGCGCTCCCACGGCTCCAACAACCGCACGTTGAAAAGTTCTGAGCGGTCATACGTTATGTGGTGAGTGGCGGCTGAGTCCAGAAACCATTCCGTCGGACGCTCGCTGTTGTATGCTACGAACGCTACCTGCCGCGGAACTCCTGGCCCCCTAGCTGATCCACCGGATCCTGGCTTGCTGCCGCTAGCTCCACTGCCACTACCTCCGTTACCACTGTTGTTGTACCCACCCTTATAGCCAGAATTTGACGACTGCTTCAGCGCTTTAAGCTGCCTGCAGTCCTTAACCACGTGCCCAGGTTTATTACAGTAGTAGCAGATGACTTGCTTCTGACTGTGTCCCCGAGGCGGTTGTTAGCCGGGCCCCCGGCTCCCATTACCCAGAAGTAGAAGCGCCGAACGGTCGAACCGCCGACAGACGCGAAGGCTGCCGACTCGGTAGGCTTGCCCGACCCACCGTTAGCCGTCTCGATAGAGAGAAGCTTTGCTGTGACGCTCGCCATGTCCAAATCGCCGTCGCACATAAGTAATGTAGTCGTCACCACGCTGTACCGACTGGGTAGACCAACTAGCACGGTGTACGCCAGCTCGGAGTCGTTAACTACGTGGCCGACTCCCAATAAATCTGTTTGCAGCTGCCTTGCACGCGCAAAGTACATCGGAAGAGGTTCGCCGTCGACCATCTTAAAACGGCTGAATTCTTGACGTAGAGACACCTTGCGTGCGTTGTTGTTGGCAGCAAACATAGATCCCAAGGCGTCCCAGGCCTTCTTCGCGTTGGCAGCACCGGTAACCATCGGCAAATGATGATCCTTGACGTTCTTGATGAGCAGATTGATGACCTTCCGTGACTGTCGAATTTGCTCCTCGTTGCACGGCTCGGCGAGCAGGGATTGCTCAAGCCCAAGCTCCATGCACATCGCGCTAAACCGAATTTGCCAGGTAGAGTAGTTGTGGAGGTCCAGCGACTCATCAAGCTTGTCCTTAACCATTGTCGATGAGGGATAGAAATAACAATTGGGCGATAGCTGTCGGCGCTAAACGGGGCTCATAACCTATTGAAGAATTGGCGACGGTGACGGCTAACGCTGATTGTTATTCCGGAAGGATTGCCGGTGGCGAAGATATTTAGCACGATAAAATGTTACAAGTAATGTAAAGAGTATTATTAGCGTTCGGCAGGACTTGAGGAGATTCCTGGT
>NW_003307614.1:590417-593023 GCF_000143455.1 Volvox carteri f. nagariensis
AGTATGTTGAAGTTGGCTGCTCCAGCTAATCGCAGCCCCATTAAGAGTGAATACGTAACCGGACGTAGAACGCCACGTAACTGGGTCTCCTGCCCAGTCCGAATCACTGTACCCGGACATAGCAACGTCGCCAACACCCCCAAAACGCAATCCTAGTTCGCGAGTCCCCGCCAGGTAACGCAGAACGCCGATTGCTAAGTTCATGGCAGTCTTCGTAGGTGCGGCCATATGCCGGGACAAAACGCTCAATGCATATGAAATGTCAGGCCGCGTGTTCGTCGCCAGATAGTTCAATTCTCCCACCAAAGCCCTATACTCGGTGGGATTGCCCAGCAGCTCCTCTCCGTCCCCCTTAGGACCGTGTACCTAAAGCCCGGAGGCAAAGGGGTAGACCTCGGCTTGGCGTCAATCATCCTATGACGCTCCAATAGCTGCGCAATATACCTATGCTGCGACAACACTATCTCACCCGACTTCTCCCTCCTAATCTCCATGCCCAAAAACACCTTCGCTTCTCCAAGGTCGCGCACCTTGAAGACCTTCGCAATTGCAGCTTTAATTGCCCGGACCATTTCCGGGTCTTCCGACGCAACTATAGTGTCATCTACGTGCACCAAAGCAATAACAACCCCACGCTCGTCAGTCTTAACGAACATCGCCGGATCAGACTTCGAAGGATAAAGACCCAGCTTGGCGAACTCTGCTGATAGCTTTTCATACCAGCAACGGGGTGCCTGCTTTAAACCGTAAATAGACTTCTGCAGCTTGCACGCAAGCGACCGGTCACTGGACGCATACCCAGGCGGTCGCTCCATCCACAACTCCTCCTTCAGCTCACCATTCAGAAACGCAGTAGACACATCTAGCTGGTGTACCGTCATGTCCCGCGCTGCGGCAACTGCTAATAAAGCATGTAATGATGAACCACGAGAGGTAGGGGCAAACAACTCCCCATAATCAATCCCCTCGCGTTGCTCGAAACCCTTGGCAACTAAACGCGCCTTAAAGCGTTCCACGCTGCCGTCATCGCTGTACTTAACCTTATATACCCAACGACACGGCAACAAACGAGTACCAGGAGGTGGCTTCTTCAGCTCCCAAGTACTATTAGCCATCTGGGCGGCGATCTCCTCGTCCATCGCACGCCGCCAGTCGTCTGCATGTGGACTCGCAATGGCTTCCGCAAAAGAATTCGGTTCGGGAATATCAGTAGAAAAAGCAGCGTTAACGCGACCAGTAACAGTGCGACCAGGTTCATTTCGCCACCATTCGCCAGGGCGTTTACGCTCTCTAACTGGGTACCTAGTTCCCGCCATTTCCACATCAGGCTGATTGATTCCTTGCCCATTCGCACTGCTGGAAGGTCCAGCCCCAGCCGGCGCCCCCTCGCCACCCAAGTGCGGCGATCCCTCGCCGACGGTGCTACCTGGTATCCCTTCGCCAGCCCTAGGCAGCAATCCCTCACCAGGCAAACTAGTGCGAAAATCTTCCTCCTCGTCGGCATCGGACTCATAATCGGAGTCCCCGGCATTACGCCGCCGGCCGACGTTAGATTCATCAAAACGAACGTTAGAAACTACGGCAATAATGCCGTCCTCGTATAGTACACGATACTGTCCACCGTTCCCGTATCCGACAAGTATTCCACGCCTGCTCACCGGGTCGAACTTGTCGCGCTTGACGTCGGGTACGTGGACGTAGGCAACGCATCCAAAGACTCGCAGGTGACTGACGTTCGGACGAACGTTAAAGAAAGCTTCGTACGGAGTGACGGTTGACCCAGCAGTTGGCGACACATTCCTAAGATAGTTGGCTGTCGCTAACGCCTCCGCCCATAATGATTTAGGCAGTCCAGACTCAACTAGCATAGCCCTAGTCTTGTCCAAAAGAGTGCGATTTAAACGTTCTGCAGCTCCGTTCTGCTCAGGGGTGTAGCCTACAGTAGTTCCGTGTAGAATACCCCTGGAAGCGAAATAGGCCTTCGTGCGAGTATTAACGAACTCCCCGCCACGATCTGTACGCACCTCCTTAACCTGCCTGCCAGTAGCGCGCTCCAGTTCCGCTATCATTACCACCATCTTCTGGTAGACCTCCTCCTTGGTCGCTGTAAACGCAACAGCTGAAAGACCAGTATGGTCGTCAAGCAGGGTTGTCACGTAACGCGAACCACTAGGCGAAGGTTCAGGCATAGGCCCACACACATCCATGTGAATGAGCGCGAGAGTCTGCGCTGCCTTATGCCCAGATAACGGAAAAGGACCACGTGTATGCTTAGCAAAGACAAGTCTCACACACACACGCGCTGGCTGATTGTATGCTGTGTCGGTCAACATCAAATCCAGCTACCATATTATGACGCAGCAACGTCTCAAGGTTGCTGTATCCCAAGTGGCCATACCTTCGGTGCCAAAGTGCTGCACGTTCAGCTCCGATACCCACGGCAGCACACACTGCATCACCCTACTACACTCATATAGCAATATAGCAATATAGCAATATAGCAACCATATAGCCACAATCACAACTTGCAGACTCAACATCATAACAATGACCGAACCGGGTTAACCCGGTCGGTCTATTTACCTTCAATAACTTTTCTGAGAACA
>NW_003307614.1:593073-612850 GCF_000143455.1 Volvox carteri f. nagariensis
GCAGTCCTTTACCACGTGCCCAGGTTTATTACAGTAGTAGCAGATGACTTGCTTCCGACTGTGTCCCGAGCTGTTGTTAGCCGGCCCCCGGCTACCATAACCAGAAGTAGAAGCGCCGAACGTCGAACCGCCGACAGACGCGAAGGCTACCGACTCGGTAGGCTTGCCCGACCCACCGTTAGCCGTCTCGATAGAGAGAAGCTTTGCTGTGACGCTCGCCATGTCCAAATCGCCGTCGCGCATAAGTAATGTAGTCGTCACCACGCTGTACCGACTGGGTAGACCAACTAGCACGGTGTACGCCAGCTCGGAGTCGTTAACTACGTGGCCGACTCCCAATAAATCCGTTTGCAGCTGTCTTGCACGCGCAAAGTACATCGGGAGAGGTTCGCCGTTGACCATCTTAAAACGGCTGAATTCTTGACGTAGAGACACCTTGCGGGCGTTGTTGTTGGCAGCAAACATAGATCCCAAGGCGTCCCAGGCCTTCTTCGCGTTGGCAGCACCGGTAACCATCGGCAAATGATGATCCTTGACGTTCTTGATGAGCAGATTGATGACCTTCCGTGACTGTCGAATTTGCTCCTCGTTGCACAGCTCGGCGAGCAGGGATTGCTCAAGCCCAAGCTCCATGCACATCGCGCTAAACCGAATTTGCCAGGTAGAGTAGTTGTTGAGGTCCAGCGACTCATCAAGCTTGTCCTTAACCATTGTCGATGAGGGATAGAAATAACAATTGGGCGATAGCTGTCGGCGCTAAACGGGGCTCATAACCTATTGAAGAATTGGCGACGGTGACGGCTAACGCTGATTGTTATTCCGGAAGGATTGCCGGTGGCGAAGATATTTAGCACGATAAACTGTTACAAGTAATGTAAAGAGTATTGTTAGCGTTCGGCAGGACTTGAGGAGATTCCTGGTAGGAATACCGATCGTTGTGAGATAAACTAATAGGCGCTGTCACCGCCCTAAATACCGGCGCTAGCGGAAAACTCGTACATTCCGCGATCTAACTGCACGTACATTCCGCGATCTCACTGCGCCGTCCAGACGGTGCCCTAATGTCTATCACTTAGCTACCGGATATGCATCGGTAGCCCCATAAGGTTCTGGGGTAAGTCTTCCCCATTAGTCAGGCGCAGACCCGGGGTCAAATCCCCTGGTCGACAACCACACGAGTTGGGAGAGGACCGTTTCTTCAACACGTCTCGATAGCTAAAAGCTTCAATGTGACGTTCACCATGTTCAAATCGCCATCATGCATCAGTAGCATTGTCGTCACCATGCTGTACTGATTGGGTAGACCAACTAGGATGGTATACGCCAGCTCGGAGTCGTTGATTACATGGCCGATACCCAACAAGTCCGTATGCAGCTGCCTCACACGCGTGAAGTACTTCGGAAGTGGCTCGCCATCAACCATCTTGAAGCGGCTTAATTCCGGTTATAGAGCCACCTTGTGGGCGTTGTTGTTTGCCGAAAACATCAAGTTCAAGGCATCCCAAGCCTTCTTCGCGTTTGTGGCACCGGTGACCATCGGCAAATGGTGATCCTTCGCATTCTTGATAAGCAAGTTGATGACGTTTCGCGATTGATGAATCTGTTAAGAATATGAAGGGAAGGAGACTGGTCGCGACATAAGGGTTACAGTCTGTGGGTTAGTGGTGAACGGCAAGAAGACTTTAGGAGATTCCTATGAAGGAATACCGATCCATCCGAAGATGAGATACTAAGACTAGCACAACTCGTGTCTTATATACCAGTACCAATGGAAGTATCGTACAGATGTCCACCATCCCTGGACCTGAGGTCACGTCCGAGATACGCGGCCGAGAGACCCGAGGCAAGTTTAGGCACGGCCGAGGCAAGGTCGAGGCACGTCCGAGGCATCGCCTATCACGGCGGAATCATCGCCTAACTACCAACTATCTACGTTGGGATAGGACCGTCCTTCAACAGTGCATCGGCAGTCCCATAAGTGGCGGGTTAAGTTTCGCCGCTTGTCTCAGACAGACCCGGGGTCAAATCCCCTGTCCAACAATACTCAAGTTGGGAGGAGTACCGTTTCCTCAACACGCCCCCTCGGGACGCATCCCAACGAGCACCAGAGTCACCAGCACGCTTCATGCAAGGCATACCGCACCTTAGCAACGATTGAACCTTCACCACGCTCAGGCCCTTAGTGAGGGCATGCATGATCGCCCACTCCGTAGAGCGGTACATCAACTGATCTTCCCAACTATGCACTTTCACATACTATGTGGTGCTGCACATCAATGAGCATCGACCGGGAAGGCTGATCGGATTGTTCCCCAAGCTCAGCGCCCTCTTGGAGTCTACCTGGATTTATCACCATACTCTCAGGCAAAACCCAAACCGACCATCAGCATGTGAAGCCACAAAGCTTCACAAACAGCCGCCGCTGTAGCTTGGTATTCGGCCTCCACCAACGAAGCCACCACAGTACGTTGTAATTGTCTGCACCAGCTAATTGCAGCCCCATAGAGAGTGAATACGTAGCAGATGTAGAATGCCACGTTAACCGTGTTAAGACCAGCAAAGCGCCGGACCCCCGTTGGGTCCTATTACTGTGGCTACCATTCACTGGTATATGAGTGTCGGTTCCAACAAACCGGGTCTGCCCCGTCAGAATCGCTGTACCAGGATATCTCAATATCGCCAATACCTACAAAACACAATCCTAGTTCGCGAGTACCCGCCAGGTAACGCAGAACGCCGGTTCCCAAGTTCAGAGCACTCTTCGTAGGTGTGGCCATATGCCGGGAGAAAACACTCAATGCATAAGAATGTCTGCCCGCATGTTCGTCGCTAGGTAGTCCAACTTTCCCACCAAAGCCCTATGCTCCGTGGGATTACCCAGCAGCTCACCTCTATCCCCCGTAGGTGTGTACCTAAAAACCCGGAGGCAAAGGGGTAGACCGTGGCTTCGCGTCCACCGTCTGGTGACGCTCCAATAGCTGCTCAATATTGGGACAACACTAATTCGCCCGGCTTCTTCCTCTAATTCCATGCCCGAAAATACTTCCGCTTCTCCAAGGTGTCGTACTTCTCGCACACCTTTGCAACTAGCCATTCAAAAAGCGCTTGACGTCACCTTCCACTGTTTTCAACTTGTACAACCACCGTAGGTGGCACATGCACAGTATAAGGCTGTATACACAGCACACAAGTGCAGTTGACCATCACTCTGCGCCACTCATTTGCATTTGCACCTGAAATGGCTTCAGTGAAAGTATTACTCAGCAAAAGTTCAGCAAGGTACGGATAAGTGACAGCCATGTTAATGCGACCTACTATCCTCCTTCCTGCAACACCATGCCACCACTCCGAGGGCTACAATATTTCCTCATATTCCCTGCCCTATTCTTCTGAACTCCTGCGCTGGCTTGCATCACTAGATCTTCCGACTTATCCGGCATTCCTTCACAATCCACAGGTGACAGTGGTGCCTAGCCGACTGTGTTTCCTAAGTCTACGGAGCATGGCAGAGGCCCTGACTCAGGTACACCAATACTAGCCGCTTCGGAGTCAGACAATTGATAGTGGTTCTTATCTTGCAACCAAAACAGATACACGGCATCACTGCACTGCCGCCACCGCCTGTCTGTTGAGGCATGCTACCCCACCTGCCACGTGCCAAGACCACCTCCACTCCTTCCTTGCACGTTAGGCTTGTAACAGTTACGTGCTAATATCGTGCTAAATATCGTGCTAAATATCGTGCTAAATATCGTGCTAAATATCGTGCTAAATATCTTCGCCGCCGGCAATTCTTCCGAGATAACAATCAGCGTTAGCCGTCACCGTCGCCAATTCTTCAATAGGTTATGAGCCCCGGTTAGCGCCGACAGCTATCGTCCGATTGTTATTTCTATCCCTTATCGACAATGGTCAAGGATAAGCTTGATGAGCCGCTGGACCTCCACAACTACTCCACCTGGCAAATCAGGTTTAGCGCGATGTGCATGGAGCTTGGGCTTGAGCAATCCCTGCTCGCCGAGCCGTGCAACGAGGAGCAGATTCGACAGTCACGGAAGGTCATCAATCTGCTCATCAAGAACGTCAAGGATCATCATTTGCCGATGGTTACCGGTGCTGCCAACGCGAAGAAGGCCTGGGACGCCTTGGGATCTATGTTTGCTGCCAACAACAACGCCCGCAAGGTGTCTCTACGTCAAGAATTCAGCCGTTTTAAGATGGTCGACGGCGAACCTCTCCCGATGTACTTTGCGCGTGCAAGACAGCTGCAAACGGATTTATTGGGAGTCGGCCACGTAATCAACGACTCCGAGCTGGCGTACACCGTCCTAGTTGGTCTACCCAGTCGGTACAGCGTGGTGACGACTACATTACTTATGCGCGACGGCGATTTGGACATGGCGAGCGTCACAGCAAAGCTTCTCTCTATCGAGACGGCTAACGGTGGGTCGGGCAAGCCTACCGAGTCGGCAGCCTTCGCGTCTGTCGGCGGTTCGACGTTCGGCGCTTCTACTTCTGGTTATGGTAGCCGGGGGCCGGCTAACAACAGCTCGGGACACAGTCGGAAGCAAGTCATCTGCTACTACTGTAATAAGCCTGGGCACGTGGTTAAGGACTGCAGGCAGCTTAAAGCGCTGAAGCAGTCGTCAAATTCTGGCTATAAGGGTGGGTACTACAACAACAGTGGCAACGGAGGTAGTGGCAGCGGAGCTAGCGGCAGCAAGCCAGGATCCGGTGGATCAGCTAGGGGGCCAGGAGTTCCGCGGCAGGTAGCATTCGTGGCATACAACAGCAATCGTCCGACGGAATGGTTTCTGGACTCAGCCGCCACTCACCACATAACGTATGACCGCTCAGAACTTTTCAACGTGCGGTTGTTGGAGCCGTGGGAGTGCTTCAACATCATGGGCATCAAGGGACAATCTCTTCAACCGACTGAAGTTGGCACGCTTACGATTCGGTCTAACGTCAACGATAAACAGGCCATCACTTTCAAGAAGGTCTACATCGACGAGGAGGCCACCGCCAAAATCATATCGGTCCGCATCATTGATGATCGTGGAGGCAGTGTGGTCTTCGGCGGCGGACAGGCGAAAGTATACGTACAGAACCAGTTGGTGCTGACTGGAAAGCGGGATGAGGACTTGTATCCCGTCTGCTACAGCAGTGGAGGTACGGGAGCTCTGAAGAGGACGCAGCGTGAAGACAACAGGATACCTTCTGGTGGTGATGCAGTGTGTGCTGCCGTGGGTATCGGAGCTGAACGTGCAGCACTTTGGCACCGAAGGTATGGCCACTTGGGATACAGCAACCTTGAGACGTTGCTGCGTCATAATATGGTAGCTGGATTTGATGTTGACCGACACAGCATACAATCAGCCAGCACGTGTGTGTGTGTGAGACTTGCGTCCTTGCTAAACATACACGTGGTCCTTTTCCGTTATCTGGGCATAAGGCAGCGCAGCCTCTCGCGCTCATTCACATGGATGTGTGTGGACCTATGCCTGAACCTTCACCTAGTGGTTCGCGTTACATGACAACCCTGCTTGACGACCATACTGGTCTTTCAGCTGTTGCGTTTACAGCGACCAAGGAGGAGGTCTACCAGAAGATAGTGGTAATGATAGCGGAACTGGAGCGCGCTACTGGCAGGCAGGTTAAGGAGGTGCGTACAGATCGTGGCGGGGAGTTCGTTAATACTCGCATGAAGGCCTATTTCGCTTCCAGGGGTATTCTACACGGAACTACGGTAGGCTACACCCCTGAGCAGAACGGAGCTGCGGAACGTTTAAATCGCACCCTTTTGGACAAGACTAGGGCTATGCTAGTTGAGTCTGGACTGCCTAAATCATTATGGGCGGAGGCGTTAGCGACAGCCAACTATCTTAGGAATGTGTCGCCAACTGCTGGGTCAACCGTCACTCCGTACGAAGCTTTCTTTAACGTTCGTCCGAACGTCAGTCACCTGCGAGTCTTTGGATGCGTTGCCTACGTCCACGTACCCGACGTCAAGCGCGACAAGTTCGACCCGGTGAGCAGGCGTGGAATACTTGTCGGATACGGGAACGGTGGACAGTATCGTGTACTATACGAGGACGGCATTATTGCCGTAGTTTCCAACGTTCGTTTTGATGAGTCTAATGTCGGCCGGCGGCGTAATGCCGGGGACTCCGATTATGAGTCCGATGCCGACGAGGAGGAGGAGTTTCGCACTAGTTTATCTGGTGAGGGATCGCTGCCTAGGGCTGGCGAAGGGATACCAGGTAGCACCGTCGGCGAGGGATCGCCGCACTTGGGTGGCGAGGGGGCGCCGGCTGGGGCTGGACCTTCCAGCAGTGCGAACGGGCAAGGAATCAATCAGCCTGATGTGGAAATGGCGGGAACTAGGTACCCAGTTAGAGAGCGTAAACGCCCTGGCGAATGGTGGCGAAATGAACCTGGTCGCACTGTTACTGGTCGCGTTAATGCTGCTTTTTCTACTGATATTCCCGAACCGAATTCTTTTGCGGAAGCCATTGCGAGTCCACATGCAGACGACTGGCGGCGTGCGATGGACGAGGAGATCGCCGCCCAGATGGCTAATAGTACTTGGGAGCTGAAGAAGCCACCGCCTGGTACTCGTTTGTTGCCGTGTCGTTGGGTATATAAGGTTAAGTACAGCGATGACGGCAGCGTGGAACACTTTAAGGCGCGTTTAGTTGCCAAGGGTTTTGAGCAACGCGAGGGGATTGATTATGGGGAGTTGTTTGCCCCTACCTCTCGTGGTTCGTCATTACGTGCTTTATTAGCAGTTGCCGCAGCGCGGGACATGACGGTACACCAGCTAGATGTGTCTACTGCGTTTCTGAATGGTGAGCTGAAGGAGGAGTTGTGGATGGAGCAACCGCCTGGATATGCATCCAGTGACCGGTCGCTTGCGTGCAAGCTGCAGAAGTCTATTTACGGTTTAAAGCAGGCACCCCGTTGCTGGTATGAAAAACTATCAGCAGAGTTTGCCAAGCTGGGTCTTTACCCTTCGAAGTCTGATCCGGCGATGTTTGTTAAGACGGACGAGCGTGGGGTTGTTATTGCTTTGGTGCACGTAGATGATACAATTGTTGCGTCGGAAGACCCGGAAATGGTCCGGGCAATTAAAGCTGCAATTGCGAAGGTCTTCAAGGTGCGCGACCTTGGAGAAGCGAAGGTGTTTTTGGGCATGGAAATTAGGAGGGAGAAGTCGGGTGAGATAGTGTTGTCGCAGCATAGGTATATTGCGCAGCTGTTGGAGCGTCATAGGATGATTGACGCAAAGCCGAGGTCTACCCCTTTGCCTCCGGGCTTTAGGTACACTCCTAAGGGGGACGGAGAGGAGCTGCTGGGCAATCCCACCGAGTATAGGGCTTTGGTGGGAGAATTGAACTATCTGGCGACGAACACGCGGCCTGACATTTCATATGCATTGAGCGTTTTGTCCCGGCATATGGCCGCACCTACGAAGACTGCCATGAACTTAGCAATCGGCGTTCTGCGTTACCTGGCGGGGACTCGCGAACTAGGATTGCGTTTTGGGGGTGTTGGCGACGTTGCTATGTCCGGGTACAGTGATTCGGACTGGGCAGGAGACCCAGTTACGCGGCGTTCTACGTCCGGTTACGTTTTCACTCTTAACGGGGCTGCGATTAGCTGGAGCAGCCAACTTCAACGTACTGTGGCGGCTTCGTCGGTGGAGGCTGAGTACCAAGCTACAGCGGCGGCTGTTCGTGAGGCTTTGTGGCTTCGCAAGCTGATGGTTGATTTGGGCTTGCCTGAGAGCGCGGTGAAAATCCAGATAGACTCCCAGGGGGCGCTTAGCTTGGGAAACAACCCGATTACGTCTGCTCGGTCGAAACACATTGACGTGCAGCATTGTTAAGACCAGCAAAGCGCCGGACCCCCGTTGGGTCCTATTACTGTGGCTACCATTCACTGATATATGAGTGTCGGTCATTTCCAACACCCCCCCGTGAGCGATACTCTCTCGCTCCGGGCCTTCCCGTGCCTCATCCCGGTCTCCCATTCTCTGGGCAACAGCCAGTGGGTATCGATCCGGCGACTTCTCGGCAGCGCAATGCGCCATTCGGGGCTCATAACCTGTTAAGACCAGCAAAGCGCCGGACCCCCGTTGGGTCCTATTACTGCGGCTACCATTCACTGATATATGAGTGTCGGTCATTTCCAAGAAGCATCACATAGTACGTGAGCGAGTGAATAGCGGTGAGGTGCAGTTGGAATACTGCCCTACGGAGTGGATGGTTGCGGATGTGCTAACGAAGGCTCTGGGCGAGGTGAAGTTCAAACGTTGCCGAGATGCTATGAGCCTTGTGTGAAGTGTGCAGATGAACTTGGTACTCGTTGGGATACGGCCCGAGGGGGCGTGTTGAGGAAACGGTCCTCTCCCAACTCGTGTGGTTGTCGACCAGGGGATTTGACCCCGGGTCTGCGCCTGACTAATGGGGAAGACTTACCCCAGAACCTTATGGAGCTACCGATGCAAATCCGGTAGCTAAGTGATAGACATTAGGGCACCGTCTGGACGGTGCAGTGAGATCGCGGAATGTACGTGCAGTTAGATCGCGGAATGTACGAGTTTTCCGCTAGCGCCGGTATTTAGGGCGGTGACAGCGCCTATTAGTTTATCTCACAACGATCGGTATTCCTACCAGGAATCTCTTCAAGTCCTGCCGAACGCTAACAATACTCTTTACATTACTTGTAACAGTTTATCGTGTTTCATATCTTCGCCGCCGGCAATTCTTCCGAGATAACAATCAGCGTTAGCCGTCACCGTCGCCAATTCTTCAATAGTATAGGGCTTTGGTGGGAGAATTGAACTATCTGGCGACGAACACGCGGCTGTCACGACATTTTAGCGTCACGTTCATTTTACCGTCTTTTATAATCGTCTTAGGTTATAATCGGTGTGAATACGCGAATTTCGTGTATTATCGCGTAAGGTGTTTGGTTCTTATCTTACACTTCGCTGATCGACTTATGGACGAGACGAGAATGTACGCTCGTTCGCGTATGTTTAAGCACAATGTGTCCGGTCGTACTTCGCGAATAAAACATCCGTACATCGTCCCAAAAGCCAGGAGCGAATTTCACCGCGCGGATGCGCGCGTGCGATTCGCAAAATGCGCCTGTACAAGTGTATATAAATTTCTTGGCGGAAAAGACGAGGTGCGCCAGCGCGTTGCGCAGGTGGGCATGTTGGCCATAGTCGCACGCGGCATGCAGGCTGGACTATTGCGTGGCTGCTTTGCAGTAACTGAAAGCACCGAAAGCCTACGTCGTAGCTTGCAACACTGGGCTCGTGAAACTGCCGCGGAAGATGAAGCGCTGGCGAAGAGGCAGTTGTATGCAGCACCTTATTCAGAGTAAAGTCAAATTACAAAGTTGCGCAAAGTATAACATACATAAACTTAATTAAACATAAGAACAGATAAGACGTTTAGAGCCTTGTCGGTGACATGGACGCCGCTGTTGGCTTGGAACAGCTATTTGCTGTGCATAGGGACGTGCCCGCGTTAGCCGTGTTGCAACAGCTCAGGATGGATTTCAGCCAGCAACAGCCTCAAGAGCTGCTGCACAACCAGCGGGAATGTCTTCAGTTGGGCACGTGTAGTTTTGGTCGGCGGGGTCGAGCAACGTACGCAATGAGCACAGAAACCAAGGTGCAGCGTTCTGTAACATCGCCAACATATCCGGTACGCGGTGGCAGGCTTGCCGAGCACGAAATGAAGGGGGGGTCGCATCTCACCATTCAACTAAGCATGCATGTGCTCGGTTGAATGCTCGGTAGCGTGCGAGTTTACCCCTATCAGGATGTTTGTTTGCATATCCCCCCAAGCGAGAGGGCTTGCACCTATGCTGATGTTCGTTCCAAGAAGTGAACTGAGGACTGATGCTACGGTGAAAGATTTGCACGTAAATTCGCCCGTGCAATAAAACGCCCTGTAACTCGCTTACGCTAATCTCACATTCCAATATGCCACTGCACTTTCCTCTCCAGCCTGGCCACATTCTCTTCCTCGCAAACGTACTTGGGCACCTTACAATCCAACACCATACGTGCTTTGGAAACGCGGGCAGCTGCTTCACAAGGACCCCCCTATTTATGTACTTTACTTGTGAATTGTTTAAGCAGCCTCTCGCACAAATGTGTCCGGTCGTACTTCGCGAATAAACCGTCGTACATCGTCCAAAAAAGCCAGGAGCGAAATTCACCGCGCGGATGCGCGCGTGGGATTCGCAAAATGCGCCTGTAAAAGTGTATGTAATTTTTTCGGCGAAAGGCCGCTCGTCAGGGCATGTTGGCCGCAGTCACAAGCGGTATGCATCTCGGACTTTTGGCTGGCTGCTTAGCCTGAGCTGAATAAGATATGAAAAGATATGAAAGCATACAACGTAGCTTGCAAGACTGGGCGCTTGAAACGGCTGCGGGAAGAGGAAGCGTTCAGGACATCAGACAGCAAGAAGCACAACACCTGCTGGTAAACCACCGAGAATATCTTCAGTTGGGGACGTGTAGCTTTAGCCTGTTAAGACCAGCAAAGCGCCGGACCCCCGTTGGGTCCTATTACTGTGGCTACCATTCACTGGTATATGAATGTCGGTCATTTCCAACACCCCCCCGTGAGCGACACTCTCTCGCTACGGGCCTTCCCGTGCCTCATCCCGGTCTCCCATTCTCTGGGCAACAGCCAGTGGGTATCGATCCGGCGACCTCTCGGCAGCGCAATGCGCCATTCGGGGCTCATAACCTGTTAAGACCATCAAAGCGCCGGACCCCCGTTGGGTCCTATTACTGTGGCTACCATTCACTGGTATATGAATGTCGGTCATTTCCAACATAGCCGGCGGGGTCGACCATCATACGCTTTGCGCACCGCCAATCCTGCTCTAGCCCAAAAGATGGAGGCCCTCTACATCGCGCAGTTCAAGGCCCGGGGGCCGGGCGGCTACAATGTGCTGCGCGGGCCGCCTTCCGCCAGCCCGGTCTTCTACGCGATGAGCCGGCAACGCGCCGGCAGCGCCCACACGCCCACCGCCGTGACAGTCCAAGACGATGACGCCCCAGCCACGCTCGCCTAGCCCACACAGCAACTGGACACCTAACGCTTGACGGACAGGGTCCCACGATTTCGGCGCTAGGCTTCTGGACATTGGGCAGTGCTGTTGTATTTGGGCACGATCACACTTAGGGTTTCATTCACGGTGCATACATGTTCACGGTGCATACATGTCGGACTTAACTCGTGTGTGAACGGCGGCTGCGGCCCATACGGACAGCAGCGCTTGGGATGGTCTATTGCGTGAGTGTTGGGGGAAGGGGGGGGCCCGCTGCGCTCTTTTCTATGTCCGCTCGTCGCGTGCTCGCGGGCAAGTTGGTAGCGTGCGAGTTCACCCATCATGTTGCCTGTTCTGGCATGGCCATCCACGCTCAACAGGAAACTTGAACCTAGGCCTTATTCTTCGACAGCTCAGGATGGATTTCAGCCAGCAACAGCCTCAAGAGCTGCTGCACAACCACCGGGAATGTCTTCAGTTGGGCACGTGTAGTTTTGGTCGGCGGGGTCGAGCAGCGTACGCATTGCGCACAGAAACCAAGGTGCAGCGTCTCTGTAACATCGCTAACATATCCGGTACGCGGTGGCAGGCTTGCCGAGCACGAAATGAAGGGGGGGTCGCATCTCACCATTCAACTAAGCATGCATGTGCTCGGTTGAATGCTCGGTAGCGTGCGAGTTTACCCCTATCAGGATGTTTGTTTGCATATCCCTCCAAGCGAGAGGGCTTGGACCTATGCTCATGTTCGTTCCAAAAAGTGAACTGAGGACTGATGCTACGGTGAAAGGTATGCACGTAAATTCGCCCGTGCGCCAATCTCACATTCCAATATGCCACTGCACTTTCCTCTCCAGCCTGGCCACATTCTCTTCCTCGGAAACGTACTTGGGCACCTTACAATCCAACACCATACGTGCTTTGGAAACGCGGGCAGCTGCTTCACAAGGACCCCCCTATTTATTTCTTGTGTGAATGTTCTGTCACACGGGTTATAAGGTGTTTCACTTTTGTCATATGTGGACTATACGTCGTGGTCGTACTCGAGGCTTATCTTTTGAGGGCCTCCTGGGATCGACATCGTGACTTCGGTATTTATGGCCGGCAGCGAGCTTGGAAAAGTCGCTTTACGGCTCATGATCGGAACATTGTAAAGTTCTCTGAGCTAGACAACAAGCCCTGTGCGGACCTCCCTTCTCATAAGCCGCATAAGTAACTTCCTTCCACCAGCCGAACTCCTGTGTGGGCCACTCAACGCCCATATCCTTCACGCCGGGCATACTCAGTCGGTAAGGTAAACCTTTGTCACTGTTGATTGATTGCCTGGAGGGAATCTTGGCCCCTTTCGCGGGTTGCTATTTGCTGTGTATTACGACTTGCCCGTTCGTGTGCCGTCTAGTCAGCATCCAAGCTACCTGCAGGACTTCGCCAAGCCACCCTGCCTTCCATAGCCGTAAAGCCTAAATCAGGCTAGAAGACCAAGTAATTTCGGTTTTGGGTTTACCTTAGGTGTTCTGTCGCCTAGGGGATATTCGGGTTGCTTTTCCCAGCACCCCCTTTTTGGTAGGTTAGGCAGGCTAGGTCACGCCAGCCGCAGCCGGTCAGCAGTGTTACGTACAGCTGCCCTACCATTCAGCAATTTCGGGCCATTTTCTACTGGGTCGATTTGCTTGTGTATTCGGCCACTTTTACAATCGATACTGTGTTACGCACAGCCGTCTGTCGAACACTCGATCCCGAATACTTTATACGATCTACTCGTTTTACCATCTAGGCTTGGTCAGCCCAGCCTAACATTTTTCTTATACTATATATTCAGCTCACCTGAACAGCAGGTTCGAGCTCTTCTGTGCTTAACGAGCATTTCGCGTACCTCTGGCCAAATTATACGGGGTCACATCAATTCTTTTGCTTTCACTAGCCTCAATTCGCTACTGCAGTTTACATCGAGGCAGTTAACCCCAGGCCACGCAGAGGACGCCCGGGGCGCAATCCCTTTTGGTTTTCACACCAACACTTTTCTTCGCCGTAGTGTTCAGGCCACTCCAGTCAGACACCGGCACCATCGGCTGATTCCACATATCTTCGAGCCTCTTGGCAAGTCTCCTGAACTCATTTATATGGGTCTTTTGGCTCGCGGCGTTAGGGTCGACTTCGAGCCGCGACCTGTTAGTTGTGCAGCTATATCCGGACCTGGACCAGCTTCCCAGGCCGAGGCAAACTATTGTTATCAGCACAACAGGTGGTGCAATTTCCTATATTTGAATACGGAGACTTTTGTACGCCTAAGCGCAATTATATGATGGAGTAAACGCTGCAAGCTTATCGAGTCGGTACTCTACTCTTTCCCGACCCAGCGTTACCAATTATTCCAGCTGTTTTTACGCAGCTACTCTTTGTTTTGCAGCTCAATACAACGCAACTTTACAGCGACACCAGCTTAGGTGGGGCGGGTTTAGTACTCTTTAGTAGTCGCTAGGCTTTATATTGCTTAGTCCTTGCCTGTTCGCTTCGCGTTTGTTGCTGCATCTTTCTCTTTTCCTTTTTCTTATCTTGTTTTTCGTAAGCTAATTATTACACAGGTAAGCATAAGTCCCACGGAGCCGCTACGTCGCAACATCCCGCGGGCCGCCACTGCGCAACATCTTCGCTCGACGAGTCAGCGAGATCAGCAGGAGGTAAGCAAGGTTTCGCGTAAGGATACGCGTAGGGTGTCCACCTCAGGGTCTAGTACTAGCGAAGCCGCCCGTATTCCGCGCTCGCGTTCCGATAGTGGCCTAGCAGTACAGGTGGAACTTCCCCTGACTAAGTTAGCTCCAACTGCGGGTGAGGTTACCGCTCCACTAGAAACCACCGGAACAGATTCCGATAGGGAGAAGTGGTCGCGTCTTTTCGAATCGCTAGGTAGGCCCCGTACCTACATCAACCCTATCTTTTCTAGGGACAGCGATTCTGACGACGAAATCATGCAGAACCTTTACCCTACCCTCGACCCGTTCCAGCACAACGGGTTGGATGACTTCCTCACCAAGGTTTTCCAGCAAGGAGTTGCCTACCCGCTCACTAGGAACAACTTGTCTGTTGAGAGCCTCAAATCGTACCTTGACGCACTGCCTGGTCGTAACACGCCATTCGAGGCGTGGTACAACTCCCACATACAGGACCTCGTAGCCAAAGCTGCAGCGCACTTCAGAGTAGCTGAACCAGGTGCGGCGGCCAACGCCATCTCTCCTCGCCAACTGTACGACTATTACGCCCACATTTTAGAGGAAAACTTTGCCTCCGCGCGCGCGGAAAGTGATCTTGCGCGCTTCAGAAGCATGCAGCAGGGAGCTCTCTCTCCCATAGTCTTCAAGGATATGCTGCTAGCGCTGGAGAAAAAGCTGGACGGTAGGGTCAGCAAACACCAGGTCGCGGAACGTTTTCTAGAGGGCTTAAACCCCATGGTTCGGCATCACCTGGAGAGGCACCTCATCACCGTGGAGCGTACCAAGTGGTACGATCGTTTGGAGAAGACGGCACAAGAGGCTGAGGTTGTGTGGAACAACCTTCCGTTGGAGGACAGAGCAGTGCAGGTACACAAAAAGCCGCCGCAGCAGAAGAGTGCAGCAAAACCCCCTATTAAGGAAAAACGCACCTTTTACTGCGGGAAGCACGGCACTAATGCATCTCACGATACGGCGCAGTGCCGTGTCTTAAATCCCCCAAAAACGAAGTCCGCGCTTTTGACCTCTGACATCCCCTCCGGAATTGTTGAGCGTTTGGTTGCCTTGATTTCCCAGGGACAGGGCAGCGCGTCGACCTCAGGGGGGTCCAGAGGAATGGGCGGGCAAAAGCAGAAGGGGGCTGGGCCATCTAAGCCCAAGCAGGGACAGGGTGCTAGCGAATCGCGGGGGAATAGGCCATCTTGCGAGTTCTGCGGAACCATGGGTCACCAGCAGAGCAAGTGCTTCATTTTCCACCCCGAACTCGCTCCCGCGGGCTACGAGCCTGCTAACCCAGCCCTGAAGGTTTTATTTCTGCAGCGCAAGAAGGCGGTTGAAAAGAAGGCGGCCTTGGCGGCGGCTGTTGCCGCAGCTTTCGAGGACGACTTCGCAGCAGAGGACGAGGGGGATGAGGAGGCGGCCTGCTGCACGACGCAGTTCCATGAAGCGGCGTCTAACGCCTCTCCCAGCCAGCAGGCCAGGATGGCGCCACTCATATGGACGCGCAGCGCACAAGAGGTAAGGTACAACAGCTTAGCCACCATGCATTCGCAGGCTGTTCCTAAGTCCTTTACTCCTGCCCCTTTAGTCATGAAGCAGTACCCGCCACCGACACCACCCGTGGCGAACAACTCAAAACGCACTCATACACTGCTGGATGACAATATTCTCCTGCGTAAAATCTCCGACATGCCTGTCGGCACTTTTCTTAACCTGCTCTGCCAGCAGGGGCTGTCTTCCACCGGCGGCCCCTTAGACGCTAAACCCCATCCCCCAAGCACGGCCCAAGCAACGCAGGGTTCAAGCTCAGTTTCGAGCAGCTTCGGGGAGGGATTTTCCACGCTTCAGGCAGACAAGAGTGTGCAGCTCGCCTGTTTCCCGGCGGCAGCACCGGAGCTGGTCACGCCACCTCCCCTTGATTCTGGCCTGGCGTCTTTTGCCCTGGCGGCCCAAGGGCGCGCCAAACTCTCCGACCACCGTGGTGCCGGTTTTGAGTACCAGGTAAGTGGGGTTAAGGGTCCGCCTCCGCGCACTTTGTCGGAGCTCTCGCCTGACGAGCGGGAGCAGGCTTTAGCGGTTAATCCGTCGGCGGCGCGTTACATGGGGGAACCCGAGGGTCTGTATTACTACGAAACAGGGGCGTGTGTGTTGGTTCAGGGGCAGCGCGACAGGGCAGCTCCGGAGGCGTTGCGTGATTTTGCCGCAACGGTTAACGTAATGCCGACCAGTGTAGCCAAAGCACTTAACCTGCCCATAGTCGAGACAACCACGCGGCTGTCCACCTCGTTGCAGCTAGGGGGTGCTGTGCGAGGAGAGTTGGACACCTCAAACATCTTTTTTGAGCTTCTTCCGGGCACGCCGCATGCCACGCGGGTCCCGCTTACTAAAACCCTGGTCGTTGACGAGCGACCCGACCTGTTTCAGCTCCTAGTGGGTAACGAACAGGCGAAATTCTTAGGGGACGCTCTGGAATCATATCCAGAGCCTAGGCTGCACTTTCATCCTAACTTTTTGCAGTACCCTAAGGTAACCATTCCCATGCGCAAGCTTGTGAAGCACAAGCCTTCTCAGCATGGTTCACTTGTGGGAGTTGCGTGCGTCAGCATGGCCATTCCCAGCACCTCTCCTTCCGGCTCCGAGCTGGGGGGGGGGGGATCCACCGCTGACGTCCCTCCTATTCCGCACCAGTCCTCTCATTCCTCTGAGCAGGGCACGTCAACCGCCTACGTCAACAACACTAGGCGAGATCACTGGGGCAACTTCGCGTCCCGGTTATCAGTTGGTGCGAATCAGCTTGGTTCCATTTTCCTTTTGCTACTTACGTATGCCACTTTCTTTGTGGACGCATTCAACGTGTGTTTTGTTAGCCCCGTTCTCACGGCGGCTGGTGCCGTTCTTTCGTACACGGCCAACGGTTTAATAGATCACGCTTGCCTAGCTACACGACCCATGCCTGTTTCCTCTTCGCGCCACCCTCCTGCTCGCACAGGAAAGCGAAAGAAGCCACTGTATAGGCGTAGGTCTGTGTTAGGCCATCCTGCATTACAGCCACGTAGCGGCTGGCACTTCGCTTCCTTTGCTCTCGTTGCATCCCTGTTGCAAACTCTAGCCGCAGGAGCAGGTGCCATGCAAGCATCATGGACTGGCAGTGACATGATGCAGGCGTCGTCCAGTTTAATCACCACTGGTGGCGTCATCTTGCATCAGCCGGGAGCACCGTCCATCTTTCCAAGGACCTGTCAGCCTGTGGGTTTCGACCCCTGCTCTCCCGAGGGTCCTAGTTCTTCATCCCACCCCTTTTTAGGGTTTTCCTCCGCCTTATCCAGCGTCGACTCGTTCACTCCTGAAGGCGTCTCAGCAGCAGCCGGTTACAGCCGTTACCAGAAGGACCCGGAAGGTGGGTGGATCTGGGGCAACAGTGCCTTGCTAAACCCTCAGGATAGTGCAGCGCTACAAAATATAGTCCGCTCGCGGAAGAGCTTGTCCTTTGCCTATTCCATGGAACAATTACCAGGCTATAGTGGGGATCAGGGTCCTTGGACCTAGATACGGACAGGCCTATAGTGCAACCCCCTAGACGTTACTCCCCCATGGAAAAGGAGGTCATAGTGGGAAAAACTTCGGAACTCGTCAAGGCGGGCATCGTTGTTGAGCATAAGGGCGCGACTGTCTGTGCGGTGAACCCAGTCATAGCCGCTAAAAAGGATCCAGACACGGGCTTATGGACAGACCACCGCATGGCGCAGGACTACCGGCCTGTTAACAAGCACACTCGGGCTGATCGCTATGGGTTGCATAGGCCGGAGGACATTTTTCATCAATGTGCACATGCGCGCATATTTTCTAAGTTAGATTTGCGGCAGGGATTCTTGCAAATTCCCATTTTGCCCGAAGACCAACCGAAAACTGCCTACTGGGTTGGGAATAAGCTCATGATGTACACACGCATGCCTTACGGCCTCAAGAACGCCTCAGCAAAATTCCAACGAGTAATGGATTACGAGTTGGCTAAGGCAGGGCTAGATGGCTGCTCTCGTGCGTACATAGACGACGTGCTAATCTATAGTGCAACCCCAGAAGAGCATTTAAAGCACGTCGCCGCGGTTCTAGACACGCTGCATTCATGTGGGCTACGGGCTCATCCTGATAAATATATCTTCGGTGCCGATGTCATTGAGTATCTAGGCCACAACTTAAGCGCCGACGGCATCAGTCCACACCATGCAAAGATAGCTGCGATCATGGCCCTAAAACCCCCTCGCAACGTGTCCGAACTCCGCTCGTATCTAGGTTTTGTCAATTATTATCGTTGTTACATACCTAACATGAGCTCGCTAACTACCAACCTCACCCTTTTGTTGAAGAAAGATCAACCCTGGGTTTGGGGTCCTGAGCAGGAAGCGGCCTTCACGAGCATCAAGTCTGTCTTTTCTAGGGAAGGTCTTATTCTGCGCCGTGTAGACTACACCCGCCCGCTGATCCTGCAAACCGATTTCTCTAACCATGGGATTGGTGCTGTTTTAGGCCAGCTGGACGATCAGGGTAACGAGTACATCTGCGCGTGCATTAGTTGTTCCCTTAATAAGCATGAAAAAAATTATAGTAGCTACAAAGGAGAGATGCTTGCTGCTGTTTGGGCGGTCAAAATGTTCCGACATCACCTCCTTGGTGGGCCCAAGTTCACTCTTGTCACTGACCATCAACCCCTAACGTACCTCATGAGCGCAGATGGGCTCACGGGGCAGTATGCACGGTTTGCACTCATCATGCAGGAATACGACTTTGAGGTTGTGCATCGCCCGGGTCTTAAGCACCAAAATGCTGACCTGCTCTCTAGGCAACCGGTCCCGTCAACCATTGACAACACAGGGGCTCGCATGGATCCGGACTTGTGTGAAACACGCCGTACCTCAGCACTCACTGCACAGTCTTGGGTTGAGGGCATCAATTCGTGTACAGCACTTGCTTCATTCACTCCCGTTGCTGGATTTTCTGATGACTTTTGTCCACTGCCTGACTCTTTATTAGCCGGTAGTTTGGGTTTGCCTTGCGATTCACTGCATGTGCCTCCGGATGACGAGCCTGATGTGGACTCGAAGGAAGGGGAACAGTTGCATGCTAAAGCTGTTCGCTGGGTCAAGGAAGCAGCCCGAATTTCACCTCACCTATTCCCTTCTAACCACACTAACCCTTTTGCCCGAGCTTTCTTCTCTCGTGCTCTGGGGTCGGGGGTAACAGTTTACGAACCCATAGGTGGGATGTGTGCAGGTCTAGAGGCTTGCCTCCGCAACGGATATCGTGTAGACAGGTATCTCTCTTCGGAGCCTGACTCAGAGGCAGCCAAGGTAATTTCCGCGCGACTGGATTGTCTCTGCGCAGAATATCCCAGACAGTTTCTCCCGAGGCTTACCGGCGTGTATGGTTGGATCTCCCACTGGATCCTAAGAAGGTGGACGAGCGAGCTCTTCTTGCAGCAGGAGCTTGTGATGGTTCGCAGTGGTTTATCTTCGCCAGTTGGTGCTGGCACGACGTCGGCAAGGAGCCTGGTTCTTTAGCGTCCGGCGTCTGCGTCACTGATCACGTCTTAAATATCTTGCATATTTTGCAGCGCATTCAGCGTCGCACATCAGCTTTTATGTTTGTTTGCGAGCAGCCTCAAGCAACTTGATTGAACGCTTTTGGCAGCTCAGAATCGCTTAGTTTCTTCATTAGGTGATCCGGTTGTAGTCGATGCAGCTCGATTTGGATCTTTTGCACATCGCATGTCAGTTCACTGGACGAATCTGGCCAGCAGCAGTCAGCTTGCAGCGGTTACGTCCGTCATTCGCCCAGAGTCGGAGCAGCTACTGCAGAGTATCCTGGCACCCGGCCGCACCGTCGCTATGGCGCAGTCCACGGAGTCGGGGCCCTATCTGCAGTGCAATAAGCCAGGTGAGCCGGTCAGTGTTGCACCTAGCTTGAGTCGTCAAATGTACGGGCGTTGCAGG